>NC_067495.1:26234400-26416712 GCF_947179515.1 Apodemus sylvaticus
TCCTCATTGCCTAACTACTTATGAAAATGAGGATTTTGATTTTCTTCTGAATGATCTTTGGCAACCTCTTTGATAGGATATCTTGCTTCTGTTAAGTTATTTTAAATGATAATTATTTTGAAGCACGTGCAAAAGACAAAATTACAACAAATTTAGAGATCTGGTTTGTTTTGACTTGTGATTCTAGAATCAGGTAGTACCTCATCATGTAAAATGAATGATTGCTACCTAAGCAGAAAATATGTGGGAAAAGCAGAGACAAAAATTGGACTGGTGGCTTCCAAATGATCTTCATGAGGTTAAAACAAATGCAACTTCCTTATTACATTGAAATTCAGAATTCCTTTTTTATTTTTGTTGTTTTTTTTTTCAAGACAGGGTTTCTCTATGTAGCCCTGGCTGTGCTGGAATTCACTCTGTAGACCAGGCTGGCCTCGAACTCAGAAATTCATCAGCCTCTGCCTCCCAAGTGCTGGGATTAAAGGCATATGCCACCACCACCAGGCTCAGAGTTCCTTTTAATGAAAATGACCCACTTCAAATTAAGTTTGATTGAGAAGCATTAGCATTGGTACCTCTGGTTTCATATCCTTTGCTTGAGCATAGTACACAAGGCTAATTCTAACAGTGTCTCCTAACTTTGTTTCAAAACAAGCAAGCAGGCTCATCATGTCAGACTCACATTTGGAATAAATATGCTAATAGAGGTCTTACATATTTAGACTCTTTTTTAAAAATTCAGTACTGCTAAGAGTATTTGCCAAAGTCTGAGTTGATTTCTTAAACACTTTCTTAACAGAAATGCATTATTTTTTCTCTGCTCTTTTATACTTGACTATCTTCTTCCCTCCACCTACGAATAAGATACTGAAATTGAATTGCCTACTTTATTAAAGATTGACCATAACTAGATAGCATATGTCCTTACATTCCAGTATGTAAATGAACATGTATAACTATCAATGAAAATTTCAAGCTTCACTTGTACCTTTGAAGCCATATTCTCTTGTCAACTTTAGGGTTCTAATTCAGTAATGTGGAGTTTCTGAATATTCATCTATAGTGTGACAGAAACCCTGCACTTGAGAAAGAATGACCAGCAACAAACACAATGAACTGTGTGGTCAGGTTGTCACATTCCACTCAGGAAGAGAAGATAGAGGCAGTGAAAAGAAATGGGTGGGAACTTGAGTCAAGGAACAGTACAGACTCCAGTTAAAGGGAAAGCTATTGTGGAAAGCTGCATTACAAAAAAAGTTAGCAGCAGGACTTCTAGTTTGCCTAGCAAAATGGGCACTCTGAATTAAACATTAACATCAAATTGATTCAGTGACGGTGATGGAATAGTCAAACAAATGAGCTTTACATAAATCAGACTCTTCTTTAGAGAGCCTTGGCTTCCAACTGCCACAGGCATTTTAGTCCAGCTTGTTCTCTCTCTGGATCAAAAGAACACCCCCACCCCTTTTTAGGCAGCACAACAGAGGCTTTGGATTTCTCCAAGGGCCATTTCTAACAATAATCGTAGGTTAGTGTCTCAGGCTTATGCAGAGGCCATAATCTGAATTTGAATTGAATTTCAATACAGTAGCACTTGGAATGCAAATAGGAAAGTAATTAAGGTACTACAAAAAGGATATAAAAGTATAGATTCTCTGAACATATCCTAAAATTCTTTGGTTAGAAGACCTTCCCTCCCTGCCTTATTGGAGCCTTTAGCAGTATAAGTTGTGCTAATATAGAATGCAAGAAGCTATTAATTTTTCTTTAAAAAGCATTTCAGTTCTTCTAATGTTCTTTCAAAATAGCATGCTGATAACACACAAATCTTTGCAATTAAATGGAAGGATAAAAGCACTGCTCACAGAATTCCTCAGAGGAACTTTCCCCTGTGTGAGTTATCTCACTTAGCCAATAAGCATGGACTAAGATAAAGCCATTAAGATACTGAGCTGTGGGGCACCTGATAACAGGATTTGGCCTTGCAATCTTTAGGCATGTTAAGATACGGTTTATTATATTGCTTTTTACAAGTATCCACTCCCTTGTTTCCTTGTTTGAGGATTCTACATTTCTGTTCCATGGATTTTGAACTTTACTTCTTATTAACTTTTTGTAGCCAAATGGAGTACAAGGTAACAGTGTAGACCATGTTTAAGCAAGAGATTTAAATGCTTGTTTGATTTCATAAGTGACAACTTAAGAAAATTAAACATTACTAACCATCCAACTTGAACTGTTATTTTCAGGGAAAAAAAGCACTCTGTTTCTACTAAAACCATAGTCTTATTGTATACTTTAGAAAAGAATTTTAGCATAAGTCACTATTACTGGGTATGGAGTCAACTTTGAGATGGACAGGAAGTTTCACGATAGAGGTGCTTTCTTTTCTATATGAGAAACATCATGCTCCATGTTGTAGAAAGGAATCTGCATGTATATGTTAATAACATAACAATACACACTATAAATGGTTAGTTTGCTCTGAGATAATCCTCTATCAAGACTAGATGTTCCAGGGGGGAATACAAGGTTAATAAAAGAAAACCCCAACTACACTCAGCATCCACAGAATGAGAGAGATTGCAAGGGATGATAACAAGAGAAATGTAGACATCATATGTCTCAGAAATGTTGCTGACCATCTGACCAGAGACAACAATTGAACTCCAGAATGATTGAACCTTACTCTTCATGAGCACTATCCTTACAAGAGTTGAGATGAGAGGCCATTATTAGTGTCATCATGCTGCCTTCATAGATTCCTGGTCTAATAAATTACCAGTTAAAGATTCAGTTTCTATTCCTGTTGCTGGGTAGCTTGGCAGATACTAGCAGGGTTTGTAGGTGATTGATGATGGACCCCCTTCCCCATAGTTATCATCCTCATAACCAAGAACTGAAATTGTAATCCTCTACTTGTCACTGGACACTGGCAGCCCCACTCCTTACTCTATCTGCTGAAGTGCATTGAGAGACTGAGACTGGAGTAAGAGATAGCTTTCTTTAAGCCCAGGCTTTGAGTTTCTCCAAAAAAAATAGAAGTAGAACTACCATATGACCCAACTCCATTCCAGGCAGATACCTAACTAACTATATATATTCAGAGATAATTGCACATCCATGGTTTATTGCTTCAGTATTCACAACAGCTAGGAAATGAAATCAGATGTTGTCTTAGGGTTTCATTGCTGTGAAGAGATGCCATGACCAAGGACACTCATACAAAGGAAACCATTTATATGGGGGCTGACTTACAATTTCAGAGAGTTAGTCTATTATCATCATGGTTGGAAGCTTGGCAGCATGCAGGCAGATGTGATGCTAGAGAAAGAGCTGAGAGCTGAGAGCTCTATATCTTGATCTGCAGGGAGCAGAAGGCCCAGAAAACACACTTGAAACAGCTTGCGCATATATGACCTCAAAGCCTGTTTCCAGAGTGACACACGTCTTCCCACATGGCCACATCTATTCCAACAAGGCCACACTTTCTTATAGTGCCACACCCTATGGACAAGCATTTAAACACATGAGTCTATGGGGGACATACTTATTAAAACCACCACATCTAGCCAGTCAGTGGTGGCTCACACCTTTCATCCCAGCACTTGGGAGGCTGAGGCAGGTGGATTTCTGAGTTCGAGGCCAGCCTGGTCTACAGAGTGAGTTCCAGGACAGCCAGGGTTACACAGAGAAACCCTGTCTCAAAAAACTAACAAAAAAAACAAACAAAACAAACAAAACCCTGACACATCTATCAATGAATAAATAAGACAAATATGTTGCACATGTACAATGGCATTTTATTCATCTATATAGAAAAATCCATGTAAAGGGATGAAATTGGAAACAATCATAATGAGGTAATCCATACCAGACAGACAAAGGTCATATATTTTTACTTTTATTTTATTTTTTTATTTTTACTTTGATTTTACCTTTGTGTTGATGTTTTTAGGACTGGTGTATTTAAACTGGAGTACATGTAGAACCCAGAAAAGTGTCATTGAGGGGTGTGCATTAAAGAAAAGGTATTGTACAGACAATACAAATGTATAATGGAGGAAATTGAAAGGATAGGAAAAAGTATTAGCCAAAATAATGAGAGAGAGAGAGAGAGAGAGAGAGAGAGAGAGAGGAGAGAGAGAGAAGTTGGTTTTATTATGCTACATTCCCATCCATTCTTAAGCAAGATTACAAGTTCAAGATGCCTTTTACTTCTAATAATTTTTTTCTTGAATAACATTTGTAAAGGTTCATTAAATTATTTTGCTTTAAATAATGCTGGTGTGTGTCCACATGTACTTTTATAGTCTAAAGAGAAACAACTTAATATAAATACTACATTTGAATAGTAATCACTCTGACAAATAAGGAAGTAAGAGTCAAAAGACTTAAATTATTTTAATTATTAATTTTCTATGTGGTTTACAGGAACCTGCTTATTAGTATTTTGTATAATATCAAAATAATTTGTATTCGCTAAATACTTTGAATAAATGACACAATTGGAACTATTGGGAGGTATGTTTTGGCAATTAAATATGATTTTCATAATTAGTTGGCACACATTGTTAAGCTCATCTAGACACACTAGAGTACTATAACTAAAGAAATAGGGTTCACAACTCATGTCAGGATTTGAATATGGCTAATTGGAACTAATTGCTGCAGTGCACTCTTTGAATTGCTCAATTTTATCATTAAGTTGAGAGAATTGCAAACCACTATAAAAATCAGTGAAACAACATCTCAAAGTGTACCTTACCTGATTATGCAATGATTATGTTTAGTTTTAGTTAATTATGACAATTAAGTAGTTTTATTATACTGGTAGCATTAACTTATTTCATTAACTTGCTGATAAAAATTAACTTGTGACCCAGAATAGGAATTACTTTCTTGTGATAGATTAGCATACGAAAATGATTAATATGCCTCTTTGAAAGAACAAAGGATCCCTGTAAAATCATTTTCTATTTGGTGATTCCTCTGTGTCAGATGACATTATACGGCATTAAATATTACATGTTACAAAACACATTAGCAAAGGAGGAAAAAAGTTCAAAAATCACATACTAAATCTACATCCTCTGTTTCCTTAATACTTTAAAATATGATTAAAAGTATAATTTTTAAAAGCAAGAGGAAAGCAGGGGGTAAAGGATCAAAACTAAGACAAGCTACCTTTTAATCAAGAACACAAGCACAAAAACTTCATTCAGCAAAATAGAAGCTTGAGAAAATTCTAAAACATTGCAATCTAGAGGAGTTTTGTTGTAAAGGGAAGCAGTACATCCATTGTAGTGCAATCCTAGTACTTGGGATGTACAATTAAGGGGATTAGAAGAAGTCCAGGGTTACCCTTGGCTCTGTGGGGAAGCTAGAAGCAGCCTTGCTATATGAGGTCTTGCTTCAAAAATAAAATCTTGTGAAAAATTAAAAGTTATAGAAATTCCAGTATTAGTAAATAGATCTAGAAAGTGACAATAGATATAACAAAATATTATTCAATGTGTAAGGATTTTATTATTGAAATTAAAAGTCTATATATTGATTAGCTAAACTAGTTTCTGAAAAAAAAATTGAGCACTATTTTCTTTGCTCTCAAAATGTACTCAAATTTATATTTAATCATTTCATAATAAAATTTCATGTCACTCTTCTTGAGGAGAAAAGCCTATATTATTTAATGAAAAATACATGAAAGTATAAAACTTATAGACATAATTAAAAAAAACATGGATTCTAGATGGTTGAGCCAGACTTAACACAAAAGAGTCACTTTGGCAAATGATATTTTAAAATATCAATTACATCTGACAAAAAAAAAAAACATGATTCCGAAAGTACTACCAGCAATCTTTTTTTAGGAACTCCTTTTTATTTTATTTTTGTTTATTTTGAGATTATAACTTAATTATATTTCACCCTTCCTTTTCCCCCTCCAAACCCACACATACAACAATTCTCTTCTTCAATTCATGATCTCTTTTTTCATTGTTATTGCATGCTTCTATGTATTTATATGTACATACATAGTTCTATATATAACCTGTTGAGTCCATATAATGTCACTTATATGTATGTTTTCAGGGATGACTGTTTGACACTACACAACTAATTGGTGTGTGCTTCCCTAAGGAGGACTACCACTTTTTCCTGTTCCAGATTTCATTCAGTAACAGCAATGATTTTATTTTGCAGTGATTGATAAAAAAAATCCCAGCAAGAATAAAAATGAATACAGATGGTGTTAAGGAAAAAAGAAAAAAAAAACAAATCAATGCTCAGCACAGAAATTAGTAACATTTCTTCAGTCAAAATAAGTATTAGTTATAAATTCCAAAAATAATATGGCTATGTCTTGCTAAGTATTGCTCCTAAAAATTAATAGAGGATGATGCAGACAGAAGACAAAACTGGTGGGCCTTCTGCTTTATTTGGGGAAGGAAAGATGTTCTGGTTTACATTGGTTCAAAATAGTGCAAAGGTCAAAAACTCAGGAGACAGCAGGTGTTGGCAAGGATGTGGAGAAAGAGGAGCACTCCTCCACTGCTGGTGGGGATGTAAGATGGTACAACCACTTTGGAAATCAGTCTGGTGGTTCCTCAGAAAACTGGACACCTCACTTCCAGAAGATCCTGCTATACCACTCCTGGGCATATACCCAAAGGATTCCCCGGCATGCAATAAAGACACATGCTCCATTATGTTCATAGCAAAATAGTGCAAATTAAATTCTACTATAAAAGATGCAGAAAGAAAGGAAAAGGAAGTAGGAAAAAAGAAAGCAAGGACTAATATGACTGCATTGTCATTAATTTGAATAAATAATATTAAGAGTTAACTGTATCCATAAAATATAATCTAGAAAAACAAACACAAACTGCAAGGAAATCTATGCAGGCCAAAGCAGAAACACTTGTATCCAAGTCCACATTATATAGATCACAATTCAAAACTGGAAATATGCAACTAGAAATTTATGTAGAATAAGTAGAAAATGAGAAGACAAAGCAGGAAGAAATAATTCTGTACTTATTCTTTAAAAGTAACCATGTGTTAAATTTACATTTATATGACTTAGGTGCCCATTGTGTACCACTAAGTCTAAGTCAGAAAGACAGAGACTCCTCAGCTTGAAGCATCCTGGGAGAAAATTTTGAGCTACTAGAGCTCAAAAAGGAAGTGGGGACTTTATTTAGTAGAGTGCCATTATCATCAAAGAGGGAGGTGAGAAATCTATGAATCAATGCTACTAAAAATTTGTATGTGAGGGAGAGTCTGGAAAGCTGAGAATGAGGAGATTCAGTTGCTTCCCACTGCCAAAAAGTGTGCTGCATTTGAGTCTAGCCATACTAATTGGTCACAAGGAACATATCAGGGTTCAAAGAAAGGCAATGGAAGTCAATATCTTTAGACACTTTTTTCTTCCAAATTAACTGAGAAACTAACATTCAAGTGTACAAGTTCAGTAAATCCTAGATAGGAATAATACAAAGGAAAAACTATACTCAAGCAGTTTTATAGTCAAATACTCAAAACCAAAGACACAAATTTCAAAGTAGACATAAAGATATGATTCATTAACACATTCCACTGATTCAAGAAAGACTCAGGCCCTTATCAGAAATATAGAAGATAGAGAGTTGAGATCTTAAAATGATAACGAAGAAATAAGTCAATAAAATCCGGAGTGCTCCACCATCTTGGCTCCCAGACACAAGAGAGATCTAACAGACAGCATTATGCAGACATAGCACGAGGCTAACATCACTTGGGTCTCAGCCTGTCAGGCTTTTGCCTGCACCCAGGGCCTAGGCAGCTCTTCAGGCCCTAGGAGTGCAAACCTTGCCGGGGGCGTTTGCCCTACAGAGTGATCAGCACTTGGAAAAGGTCCCCGCAGCATTCACCATCTTCACTCCCTGTTGGAGCAGACAGGCAGCACCAGGTTTACAGAGACAACCCAAGTATAATATTGCTTGGGGCAAGACACACCAGGGCTCCAATGGCACACAAGAGGAGGTCAGCACATCAGCAACCTGTGCCAGGGGAAACCCAGTCATCCAGCAGTGCGGAAATAGCCTTACAGGCTCAGAGGAGGTTCAAACACTAGCCAGTGACAACAAGATCAACTAACGCCAGAGATAATCAGATGGCAAAAGGCAAATGTAGGAATGTTACTAACAGAAATCAAGGCAATATGACAACATCTGAACTCAATTCTCCAACAACAGAAAGTCCTGGATACCCCAACACACCAGAAAAACAAGATTTGGATTTAGAACCACACGATTGGTCATGATGCTGTAAGAGGAACACAAAATGGACATAAATAAATCTCTTAAAGAAATGCAGGGAACATGAATACGTTAGAAGGCTTACAATGGAAACACAAAAATCACTTAAAGAAATTCAGGAGAATATGGGTACACAGATAGAAGCCAATGAAGAGGAAACACAAAAATCACTTAAAGAAATGCGGGAGAAATTGAGTCAACAGGCAGAAGTCATGAAAGAAAATCTCTCAAAGAATTACAGGAAAACACAAACAAACATGTGAAGGAACTTAGAAAAATGATCCAGGATCTAAAAACAGAAGTAGAAACAACTAAGAAATCACAAAGGGAGACAACTTTGGAGATAGAAAACCTTGGGAAGAAATCAGGGATCATAGATGCAAGTATCAACAACAGAATACAAGAGATAGAAGAAAGAATCTCAGATGCAGAAGATACCAGAGAAAGCATTGACTCAACAGTCAAAGAAAATGCAAAATGCAAAAAGCTTGTTACCCAAATCATCCAGGAAATCTAGGACACAATGAGAAGATCAACACTAAGGATTATAGGTATAGATGAGAGTGAAGATTTACAAATTAAAGGGCCAGCAAATATCTTCAACAAAATTATGGAAGAAAACTTCCCTAACCTAAAGAAAGAGATGCCCATGAATATACAAGAATCCTACAGAACTCCAAACAGACTGGACCTGAGCAGAAATACATCTCGTCACATAATAATCAAAATCCCAAATGTACTAAACAAAGAAAGAATATTAAACGCAGTAAGAGAAAAGGGCCAAGTAACATATAAAGGAAGACCTATCAGAATCACAACAGACTTCTCACCAGAGACCATGAAGGCTAGAAGGTCCTGGGCAGATCTCATGCAGACTCTAAGAGAACACAAATGTCAGCCAAGACTACTATACCCAGCAAAACTCTCATTCACCATAGATGGAGAAACCAAGATATTCCATGACAAAACCAAATTTACACAATATCTTTCCACAAATCCAGCCCTACAAAGGATAATAGGTGGAAAAGTCCAATACTAGGAAGGAAACTACACCCTGGAAAAAACAAGATAGTAACCTTCTTTCATCAAACTGAAAAGAAGATTGTCTTAGTCAGGGTTTCTATTCCTGTTCAAACATCATGACCAAGAAGCAAGTTGGGGAGGAAAGGGTTTATTCAACTTACCGTTCCAAATTGCTGTTTATCACCAAAGTAGGTCAGGACTGGACTCAAGCAGGTTAGGAAGCAAGAGGTGATACAGAGGCCATGGAGGGATGTTTCTAACTGGCTTGCTCTGCCTGCTCTCTTATAGAACCCAAAAATACCAGACCAGAGGTGGTACCACCCACAATGGACCTCCCCACTTGATTACTAATTGAGAAAATGCCCCATAGCTGGATCTCATGGAGGCACTTCCCCAACTGAAGCTCCTTTCTCTGTGATAACTCCAGCCTGTGTTAAGTTGACACACAAAACCAGCCAGTACAAAGATAACCACTCAAATATAAAAAATAACATAAAAAATGACAGAAAATAATAATCACTATTCCTTAATATCTCTTAACATCAATGGACTCAGTTGCCCAATAAAAAGACATAGACTAACAGACTGGATACATAAACAGGACCCTACATTTTGCTGCATAGAGAAAACACAACTCAGTGTCAAAGAGAAACCCTACCTTAGGGTAAAAGTCTGGAAGACAATTTTACAAACAAATGGTCTCAGATAACAAGCAGGATTGGCCATTCAAATATCAGATAAAATTGACTTTCAACCTAAAGTCGTCAAAAGAGACACGGAAGGACACTTCTTGCTGGTCAAAGGAAAAATACACCAAGAAGAACTCTCAGTTCTGAACATCTATGTTACAAATGCAAGGGCAACCTCATTCATAAAAGAAGCTTTACTAAAGCTCAAAGCACACATTGCACCTAACACAATAATTGTGGGTGACTTCAACACTCCACTATCCTCATGGACCTATCAGGAAAACAGAAACTAAACAGGGACACAGTGAAACTAATTGAAGCTTTGGACCAATTGGATTTAACCTAAATGTGTATGTGTGTGTGTGTGTGTGTGTGTGTGTGTGTGTGTATGTATGTATGTATGCATATAACATTTCATCCTAAAGCAAAAGAATATACCTTTTTCTCAGCACCTCATGGTACCTTCTACAAAATCGACCATATAATTGGTCACAAGACAGACCTCAACAAATATAAGAAGATCAAACTAATCCCATGCCTCCTATCAGATCACTATGGAGTAAGAGTGGTCTTCAATAGCAACAAAAACAGAAAGCACACATACACATGGAAACTGAACAATACTCAATGATATCTTGGCCAAAGAAGAAATAAAGAAAAAAAAATCAAAGACTTTTTAGAATTTAATGAAAATGAAGGCACAACATACCCAAATCTATGGATCACTATGAAAGCGGTACTAAGAGGAAAACTCATGACCCTGAGTGCCTCCAAAAAGAAATTGGAGAGAGCATACACTAGCAGCTTAACAGCACACCTGAAAGCTCTGAAACAAAAAGAAACTAATTCACCTAGGGGGAGAAGAAGACAGGAAATCATCAAACTCAGGGCTGAAATCAATAAAGTGGAATCAAAGAGAACCATACAAAGAATCAACAAACCTAGGAACTGTTTCTTTGAGAAAATCAACAAGATAGATTATCCCTTAGCCAGACTAACCAAAGGGCACAGAGACAGTATCAAAATTAACAAAATTAGAAATGAAAAGGGAGATATAACAAAAGAAACTGAGGAAATTCAAAAAATCATCAGATACTACTACAAACCCTATACTCAACACAACTGGAGAAACTGGAGGAAATGGACAATTTCCTAGACAGATACCAAATACCAAAATTAAATCAGGATCAAATAGATCATCTAAACAGTTATATAGCCCCTAAAGAAATAGAAAGGATCATAGAAAGTCTTCTAACCAAATAAAGCACAGTACGAGATGGTTTTAGTACAGAATTCTATCAGACCTTCAAAGAAGACCTAACACCAATACTCTTCAAACTATTCCACAAAATAGAAACAGAAGGAACACTGCCCAATGCATTCTACAAAGCCACAATTAAGCTGATACCAAAACTATACAAAGATCCAAGAAAGAAAGAGAACTTCAAACCAATTTTCCTTATGAACTTCGATGCAAAAATACTCATAAAATTCTTGCCAACCAAATCCAAGAACACATCAAAACCATCATTCACCTTGATAAAATAGGTTTCATCCCAAGGATGCAGGGATGGTTCATTATATGCATCCATCAATGCAATCCACTACATAAACAAACTCAAAGAAAAAAACCTCATTGTCATTTCATTAGATGCTGAAAAAGCATTTGACAAAATTCAACATCATTTCATGCTAAAAGTCTTGGAAAGAACAGGAATTATAGGCTCATTCCTAAACATAGTAAAAGCAACATACAGCAAACCAGTAGCCAGCATCAAACTAAATGGAGAGAAACTTGAAGCAATCCCACTAAAATCAAGGACTAGACAAGGCTGCCCCCCCTCTCCATATTTTTTCAATATAGTACTTGAGGTACTAGTTAGAGGAATTAGACAACATAAGGAGGTCAAAAGGATACAAATTGGAAAGGAAGAAGTCAAACTATCACTATTTGGGGATGATATGCTAATATACTTAAGTGACCCAAAAACTCCACCAAAGAACTCCTACAGCTGATAAACAACTTCAGCAAAGTGACTGGTTATAAAATTAACTCAAGCAAATCAGTAGCCTTCCTATACTCAAAGGATAAGCAGGCTGAGAAAGAAATTAGGGAAATGACACCCTTCACAATAACCACAAACAATATAAAGTATCTTGGTGTGACTCTAACCAAACAAGTGAAAGATCTGTATGACTAGAAATTCGCATCTCTGAAGAAGGAAATCGAAGACCTCAGAAAATGGAAAAATCTTCCATGATCATGGATTGGCAGGATTAATATAGTTAAAATGGCCATTTTTTAAAAGATTGTGGTTTAGTTTATTCAATTATTTAATACAACACATATACGTTTATTAATAAAAAGTGTTCTTTTAGCCCTACCAAGGCCTATATCCTTAAAGGAAGCTGACTCTCATCCCAGAAGTCATCAACTTTTCCTCCTCTTCCTCTTCCTCCTCTTCCTCCTCCTCCTTTTTTTCTTTTTTTCTTTTCTAAATTCTTTGTTTACATTCAAAAATGCTTTCCCCTTTCCCAGTTCCCCCCTCCACATATGTCCCATAAGCCTTCTCTACACCCATACTCCAATCACTTCCCTCCTTTTTTTCTGTCGTGGTACTCCCCTACAATGCTGGATCAGGCCTTTCCAGGATCAGGGCCCTCTCCTTACTTCTTCATGGGAGTCATTTGTTATGCTACTTGTGTCTTGGGTATTCAGAGCTTCTGGGCTAGTTAATATCCACTTATCAGTGATTGCATTCCATGTGTATTCTTTTGTGATTGGGTTACCTCACTTAGGATGATATTTTCCAGTTCCAACCATTTGCCTACAAATTTCGTGAATTCATTGTTTTTAATTGCTGAGTAGTATTCCATTGTGTAAATATACCACATTTTCTGTATCCATTCCTCCATTGAGGGACACCTGGGTTCTTTCCAGCTTCTGTCCATCTTACCAAAAGCAATCTACAGATTCAACGCAATCCCCATCAAAATCCCAACTCAATTCTTCATAGCGGTAGAAAGAGCAATTCTCAAATTCATCTGAAATAACAAAAAACCCAGGACAGCTAAAACTATTCTCAATAGTAAAAGAAATTCTGGAGGAATCAGTATCCCAGACCTCAAGCAGTACTACAGAGCACTTGTGTTAAAAACTGCATGGTATTGGTACAGTGACAGGCAAGTAAATGAATGGAATAGGATTGAAGATCCAGAAATGAACCCACACACCGATGGTCACTTGATCTTTGATAAAGGATCTGAAAACATCCAGTGGAAAAACGATAGCCTTTTCTACAAATGGTGCTGGTTCAACTGGAGGTCAGTATACAGAAGAATGTGAATTGATCCATTCTTATCTCCTTGTACTAAGCTGAACTCCAAGTGGGTCAAGGACCTCCACATAAAGCCAGACACACTGTGGAGAAAGAGGAACACTTCTCCTCTGCTGGTGGGATTGCAAGCTGGTACAACCCCTCTGGAAATCAGTTTGTTGGTTCCTCAGAAAACTGGGCATGACACTTCCAGTGGACCCTGCTATACCACACTTGGGCATATACCCAGAGGATTCCCCAGCATGTAATAAGGACACATGCTCCACTATGTTCATAGCAGCCCTATTTATAAGAGCCAGAAGCTGAAAAGGACCCAGATGTCCCTCAATGCAGGAATGGATACAAATAATGTGGTATATATACACAATGGAGTGCTATTCAGCCATTAGAAACAATGAATTCATGAAATTCTTAGACAAATGGATGGAGCTGGAGAACATCATACTAAGTGAGGTAACCCAGTCTCAAAAGAACACTCATGGTATGCACTCATTGATAAGTGGATATTAGCCTAGAAGCTTGGAAAGACAAGCTTTGGAAAGACAAAATCCACATTTCCAATGATGTCCAAGAAGATGGAAGGAGTGGCCCTTGGTTCTGGAAAGGCTCAGTCCAGCAGTGTAGGGGAATACCAGAACAGGGAAGTGGGAAGGGGTGGATGGGGGAACAGGGAAGGGAAGAGGGCTTATGGGACTTGTGGGGAGGGGGGATGAAGGAAAGGAGAAATTATTTGAAATGTAAATAAAGAATATATTGAATAAAAAAAAGAAAAAAATAAAATCATTCTTTCCTTTTCCTTTCTATTTCCATTCCTCCCTTTATCCCCCTCCCATCCTTCCTTCCTATTTAGTTGAAAAGTTTTCTATGTGACTCCCAGTGGAACTCTATGAAGGAGGAGCAGAAGCTCAGAGTCAGGTATTAGAACATAAGTGATTTAAGAAAGGTGTCTGGATTAAGAGTAGAGGTCTTATTGGTAAATTTGGTTTTATAGCAAAACATTGCTCCTTTGAGTCAATGAACTGTAGATAATTAGATTCAAATTTCTCACTGATGGGCAATGTAGAAACAGTCTAGAGTATACAGTATGGGACTGGATTAGAACTGGTGGGCATCAGAACATAAATTCAGAAATATCTAATAAATAGAAATAAGGCATTATTTAGATCTTCCTTTTTAAAATGACATTTTCCAATAAAATGGACCAGTTTGTAAATACATATGATTTATATGTCAATAAATACAGATTAAATCTGTGCAAAAAACATTGGTGAATGCATAAAAATTCCAACATATTTAATGAGTATGATTATACCCCAACTATTCATCAATACCCAGAAGAAAGTAGGAGCTTCACAGTGGAGAATAATGGAGAGCTTGTAAGAAATTATCTTAATGAAAGTGCCAAAGTTAAGACTATTTGAGCTAGGCCCAACCTCCTGTGTCTCCTTACCATATGCACCAATAATTCTGGACATGCTATCACTTCTCTGTTATTCCTGCATAAAAAGAATGATATGCTAACTTGACTTACAAGATGTGCCTACTGGTTCAATAGTGGTGTGATGATTCTGTATGAGGGTCATCAACCATTTCTTGATTGCATATGAGTCTAGCTCCACAGGAGGGAGTTTGTGCCTAGAACCATAAACCTGGTAGAAACTTAGGGCTGGCAAGGTCATAGACCTTAAGGGGGAAACTACTTTTGTTTCTTTGCTAAATGATCATGTTGTAAAAATGCCTTCCAAATATTTATGTTTATGCCTGTAGATTTGGGCTGTGGTTATATGCACCAGCCCTGCATAGGATCAAGGCAGTCAAAATTCCAGTTTGGATGGAGGGACCACACCCCTAATATAGAAGCTATTGGAAGTTGATGACTTCTGAGGGAAGGTGAGTTTCTTTCCTTTGTAGATGTGGTTGCTGGTAGGTTGCTTAGACCCCATTAGATAGTGCCACATCCATTAATATACTGAGGTTGAGTATACCCTAAACTATTCATAATACCAAGAGGAAATTAGGAACTTCATAAAAAAGTAACTGGTCTCTGTGGTAATAATACCATTTTTAAAACGTTCAGTTGAATTTTAGAAGGAAACAAGGTGAAGACACCAGGGGAAGTTGACAGAAGGTACTGCTGAATGGATATTATCAAAATACATTCCATAAATATATATAAAAATTGAAAAATAAATAGTATCTTAAATGAACAGAAAGTTATATTTTTGTTCACTTTAAAAATAAAGAGAACCTACATGGCTCTTACTTTGGATGTATATAGAAAGATCTAATTGGAAATTATTTATATCATGGAGGGGGAAGTAAAAGTTAACCTACCTCTACCCTCCATTAAGGGAGCCCCCGCCTTGTTTTTCCCATGTCTTCATTTATACTGGCTGAATCCTGCTATTCATCACTCTTCCCAAAGTCCCTTTCCACTTTTCTGGTTTCTGTGATTATTTCATGTTTTAAACTCATGTCCTAGGACTTGGAGTTAGGAGCCTCTGATGGGTAAGAACATGTTACATTTGTCTTTCTGGGTATGGATTACCTCGCTCAATATGATCTTTTCTCATTTAATCTATTTAGCTGCATAGTTCATGGTTCCACTTTTCATTAAAGCCATGAATGGCTGTATTCCACAGTGTAAGTGTGCCAAATTTTCATTATCCATTCACTGGTTGGAAGACATTTAAGTTGTTCCATTTCAGTCTATTGTGAATAGAGCAGCAATGAACATGCCTGAGCAAGTGTTTGTGGAGTAAGATGTTGAGTCCTTTGGGCATAGGTCAAGGAGTGGTATAGCTGGGTCATATGGTAGATTTACTTTTAGCTTTTTGAAGATTCTCCACACTGATATTCATAGTGGTTGTACCAATTTTAAGCTGTCCCATCAACACAGAATTAAGATTCCACTTTCCCCACTTCCTCACCAGCATCTGTTTTCAGTTGTTCAGTTGATCCTTGCCATTCTGAGTGATGTAAGGTAGATTCTCAAAGTTGTTTTAATTTGTACTCCCTAATTGCTAAGGATGATGAATATTTTATGAAGAGCTTCTTACTCATTTTTTTAAACTTCTTCTATTGAGGACTCTTTGTTCAGATCCATAGCCCATATTTAATTGGGCCATTTTTTTCTTGGCTCTTGTTTTTTGAGTTCCTTATATATTTTGGATATTAATTCTTTGAAGTATATCTGGCAAAGATTCCAATCCACTTTGTGACATCAAAGATGTTTGATAAGCCATCAAGAAAACATATTACTTTATACTTACTGAAAATATAAGTGTATGTATACACACATGCCTTTTAAATATAATTATGCTATTTGGGCTGATAATGCACTTCAAAAGAGCCATAGACTAGCTGGATTTAAAAAAAAAATCTAGTAATAAACATAAGAAATCTCCATTCAATTTTTTTTGTCAGGCTAGTCCAAATGAATTCCCAAACAATATAAGTTATGGTATTTTCCCATGGATATATCTCAGGGGTAGAAAGGAAACTTCTATTGTTGAAGGAACTACATGCTTCAGACACAGATTTCAGAAATTTTGAGCTAGATCTAACTTGAAATCCTACTTCCTATGATTTAGTTTCATAGTGCCAGAAAGTCCTGTGTAGTCTGCCAAGAGAGGGAAAAATCAATAGTCTGTAATGCCAGTGGACTCTAATCAAGACCAACATGACAAAATATCTTTAAAGGTACAAAGGTGGAACTCATATCTTGGCAGCAACCACCAGATATCTAATTGGACTAAAAGCCCATTCAAGAGGAGGAAAATAATTTTTGGTACTAGAAACCTGTTAACTAAGGCCATAATTCGCAGAGGAAAACCTACTATCATCACTTTAGAAGACCAGCATAATTTCTTTTATTTATTTATTTATTTATTTATTTATTTATTTATTTATTTATTTATTTATTTCCAGCATAATTTCTAACTACTGTTTACAACTTTTCCTTATTTCCATAGGTAGATCTCTGCCCTCATCAAAGAAGCTTCTTTTTATAGGAAATGGAGATCAATGGAGAAAACTACTACAGGTCATAATAGATAAACAGATCTTGTGTGGTTCAGCCCTAGTGGATACATCTACAACCTAAATCCTGCACCTAAAGTTCAGGAAACTCCATAAAGAAGGAGGAGAAAGGCAGTGCCAGAGAGGAAGTCT
This sequence comes from Apodemus sylvaticus, assembly GCF_947179515.1. Lineage (NCBI taxonomy): Eukaryota > Metazoa > Chordata > Mammalia > Rodentia > Muridae > Apodemus > Apodemus sylvaticus. Next base: position 26,251,927 of record NC_067495.1, read on the forward strand.
TCTGTGAGATTGCATTTTTTCAAAATGACAGGGAAGCTGTCTATGATACCTCAACTATAGTTTCTTAAACAAGACCTGAACAATGATACTATCAATAGATATGCTAATATATAAGGGGGCAATCTTATGGGGACCCATTCCTAGACAAGTTACTATAGGGAACTAATAACTGCTGATAGAGGGAGAATTAGATTTATCCATGGATGAGCCTCCTAATTGCTTATGTAACATGGAATGGTCAGCTCTGAAGTCATACATGTACATGTGCATTCATATGTATGTGCACACATATATGAATTTATATGTGCATATGATGTATATACATTTATATATTTGTATATCATATGTATGTATATTTTATACATACACATATATGCATATATTATTCATATATATATTATATACATACATATGCCACACTAAAGTTACTTATCAAGTTTATGTATATATTTATGTATAAAGAGACCATTAATTTGAGAGGGAATGAAGGAAGAAATGGAAGGAGTTAGAAGGAGGGCACACAGCAGAGAGGATAGAGAAGAGAAAAGTAATGCAATTGTATTTTAATTAATTTTTTAATTAAAAAAGAAATGTTAATGTTTTTAAAAAGAATAATTTGAATTTAATCACTAGGAAACATTATGAGAGACAATCTCAAACATCATTAACTTGTCTGTTGTTTTAAGCTGGATAAGAATATTGTTACCACTCATTTGCAAAATGAAAAAAATTGAGAAAACATTAAACTCAGTTTCTTGCTATATTAGAAAGCTGACTTTGCAGAGCAACCAGTCAATATCACGTAAGGAGAGAACAACACATTCAGGGACAGATGAAATGGAAATACTCATTTAGCTGGTGTAGGCACAATGACATACTAGATAGAAGAGTTCAACTTGTATAGACCGCCAATTAGCAGAGTTTCATGTACACATACAAAAAGGTAGAAAGGACTGCATAATTGAGTCTGAATCCTCACTGTGATTTTTCTTCATCTTATCTCCAGGTATAGTATTAGGAAAGTGTCCTTCATGGAACTGATGGGAAGGGGGAAGTGAAAGAGCAACAGCAAAGGAAGTTGCTCAATACTTTTTCATCTTCCCTTTGGAGGAAAATGCTGCTACAGAAGTCACTTCTCTTCAAATGTAGCAGCTCTCTGAACTTCTGACACCATAGATTAATTCTACACGCTTTTGAACACTATATTAATGAAATCATACAGTATGGGTGTATATCATTAGTTTGAACATGCCAGGAAAATAAAGTTAATAGTCCATAAAATAACTTGGAAATGCTAACTGTGTGTTAACAATGTCTCTTGGGTCAGGTTATATTTGACAGCTAGCCAAAGACATTCAGTGATTATCAGACAAGTGGTTCATATTCATGTTGACAGCTCTATTTTCAGTCTTAATGATTTGCGTTTATAGCTTTATCCTCAGTAGACAGTACATATACTCTTTAAAATGGCTTGAAAAAATTAGATGGTATATAGCTGTTATAAGTGTTGAAGGAGAAGCTAGGGACTAATTAGAAATTGTAAAAATAAATTAGTAATGGTAAAAATGTCAGCGCATGAATGCCCAAACTTGTACCACTGAAAAGAATGTATGTGTAGATGAACATTTTTTGTTTTCAACTTATGAAGTGTCCCATCTGTGACATATATAAGTTACCAGTTTTGTTTATGACTATTCCTGCCACTTGCCATTTCCTTTGGTTTGTAACATGTAAACAGAAGTAATCTGCGTATTTGCCTTCAAATTATCAGCCTTAAAAAACAGTATGTGTTACATTATTATGACTACAATACTACATTTTTTTTTTTTTTTGTTTTCGAGACAGGGTTTCTCTGTATAGCCCTGGCTGTCCTGGAACTCACTCTGTAGACCAGGCTGGCCTCGAACTCAGAAATCCACCTACCTCTGCCTCCCAAGTACTACACTATTATTTAAAAGGAAATGCTGTGTCAAAACTATGAGTTGTGATCCAGTGGACCTCTTTCACCATATACTGTAAGTGAGAAACATTTTTATATGTACTGAGTCACTATGTGTTTGGGGCAATTTGTTACTGGAGCATAATCTTGCCCAGACTTTCTTTTTTTAAATTTATTTTTATTTTTTAAATTTTATTCGATATATATTTTTTCTTTTTTTTATTTTATTCGATATATTTTTTATTTACATTTCAAATGATTTCCCCTTTTCTGGTCCCCCATTCCCCAAAAGTCACATAAGCCCCCTTCTCTCCCCCTGTTCTCCCACCCACCTCTTCCCACTTCCCTGTTCTGGTTTTGCGTTATACTGCTACACTGAGTCTTTCCAGAACCAGGGGCCACTCCTCCATTCTTCTTGTACCTCATCTGATGTGTGGATTATGTTTTGGGTATTCCAGTTTTCCAGGCTAATATCCACTTATTAGTGAGTGCATACCATGATTGATCTTTTGAGACTGGGTTACCTCACTTAGTATGATGTTCTCCAGCTCCATCCATTTGCCTAAGAATTTCATGAATTCATTGTTTCTATTGTAAACTGTTGGTATTTATACCATTATTAAAAGGATTGAAATCATTATATAAGTTTTTTCCATAGAAAGAGAAGTGTTTGAAAATGATGATCTTTACAATGATGTTTATGTGAGTAAAAATTATGTTTGTAATTTTTAATTACAGTTTTGTTTATTTTGTCTGCATGTCCATGTGTTCCACACAGGATAGAAGGAGACTGTAAGTACCTTGGAATTTGTGTGGAAATCAGAGGGCAACTTGTGGGTATAAATGATCTCTTTCTACCATCTGGGCCCTGAGTTTCAAACTGAAGTTGTCAGGTTTTGCAACACCTGATGAGCCATCTCACTGGTGCAACATTTATTTACAACAATAAATGAAAATTCACTGAGCCCCCTCAGTTCTCATTCAAATGACTCCTAATTTATCACTCTCCCTCCGACTGAGTGCTTCAGTTTGCATGTCAAATGATTTCTATTATGAACCAAATATTATACAATTAAATTTAGTAGTGGGATAAAGGGTACAACAAGACTTACATATCACACTGATGATAAAAGACTAATGAGACAAAGGGCAATTTCTGTGTAAGTAGCCTAAGGGTGACCTCCATGACTTGCAATCATGTGGTCCAAATTATCAATAGGCACATCTAGATTACTCTGGGATTCACAAAGATGTTGTGAAATCATCGAGTGACAAAAATGGCATAACTAGGGCTGTGTAGTCAATCTTGATGAAGACTACCCACTCTCCCTCTGCATAGTATCACCTAGCATTTAGCCTTGTAATTGTGCAAATCAGTAAACTGAGCTTAACTATAAAATGCAGGAGTGTTAGTACATCGATACAATTCTCTCCAAATTTAAGTATCCTAATGTTTTGCTCAGCAGTAATCCATAGTTTGTCTATTCAGTCACCAATATCCAATATTCATATAACTTTTGAATTTCATTTGTTGATAAATTATACATCTTTTAAATAATTTATTTAAAACAAATCGATACCTATTATTAAATGGTGAAAAGTAAAACTTCTTTATGAATTATTGTTCTATTATAATTAAACTTTGTTAAATTATTTAAAGATATAGTGATCTTAAAATATATGTGCACGTTTTCTCTTAAAATTTTATTTCATTTTAAAATTTTTCCTTACCAGGCAAAAATGTCTCCTAACTAATTTCTAAAATGTCCTAAAGTAACTTGCAGAATTATTGCATGTTCTGAAGTCAAATGAGGTTTCCAAACAGTGCTTCAAGAAACCATTGGCTTTGGTAATACATCTCTAGAAATATATATTCTAATAAATCCCTTGATATGTATATGTGTGTATTAATGATTACAGAGCCATTTTCAGGTAAACCATTTTTACTTATTTTCTTATTTCATTCCTCATTCCAGTTAATAACTTTTAATAAGCAAAATGGTGAGTTAGCTGTATTAGTCCATTTTGTGCTGCTATAACAGAATGTCAGAGACTTGGAAATTTACAAAAAACAGAGATTCATTTTCTTATAGTTATAGAGGCTGGAAATCCTACATGGAAGCATCTAGATTTGGAACTCTATGATGTACCATCTCAAGACAAATGGTCAAGATTATAGAAAGAGATGGGAAGGAGAACAAATTCATTCATTTACTAGGATCCCTCTCCTAAGGCAAGATCCCAAAGCTTTGAAATGAGGGTTATTATATCCAAAGTAGTAGATCCTTAATGATCTAGTCACTAGGCGATTATCAGGACAGGGAAATGGAAGGGGGTGATTGGGGAACTGGCAGAGGGAAGAGGGCTTATGGGACTTATGGGGAGGGGGGAACCAAGAAAGGTAAAATCATTTGGAATGTAAACAAAGAATATAAAAAATTTTTTAAAAAGTCCATCTGTTGACATTGTCCAATTGATATTTGGAGATATATTCAAAATCTAAGAAGGTTCAGAGACTTTGCTAAAGTGAAAACTCCCATGGGAAAGTCAGGATAAAAACTTTTTTTTTTCATTAGAGAAATGTTCCTTCTTTTATTGGATATTTTATGTATGTACATTTCAAATGATATACCCTTTCCAGGTTGCCTCTCTGGATCTCCCATTTTCCATCTTCTGAGATCTCCTTCAATTTTTTTTCTTCAGGGACATTAAGTTGTCATACAGATCTTTCAATTACTTGGTTAGTGTCACTCCAAGGCTTTTTATATTGTTTGTGACTATTGTGAAGGATATTATTTCCCTAATTCCTTTCCTAGCCTGTTTATCCTTTGAATAGAGGAAGGCTACTGATTAGTTTGAGTTAATTTTATATCCAGCCACTTTGCTTAAGTTGTTTACAGGTTTAGGAGTTCTCTGGTGGAATTTTTGGGGTCACATAAGTATACTATCATATCATCTTTGAATACTGATATTTTGACTTCTTTTCCAATTTGTATCCTTTTGATCTCCTTTTGTTGTCTAGTTGCTCTGGCTAGGATTTCGAGTACTATATTGAATAGGTAGGCAAAGAGTGGGCAGCATTGTCTTCTCCCTGATTTTAGTGAGATTGCTTCAAGTTTCTCTCCATTTAGTTTGATGTTTGCTACTGGCTTGCTACATGTTGCTTTTAATATGTTTAGGTATGGGCCTTGAATTCCTGATCATTTCAAGACTTTTATCATGAAGGGGTATTGAATTTTATCAAATGCTTTCTCAGCATCTCACATGGGATATCTTGTGGTTTTCGTTTCTTTGAGTTTGGGTATATAGTGAAAAACATTGATGGATTTCCATATATTGAAATATCCCTGGATCTCTGGGATGAAGCCTATTTGATCATGGTAAATGATCATTTTGGTTTGTTCTTGGATTCAGTTTGTGAGAATTTTATTGAGTGTTTTTACATCAATATTCATGAAGGAAATTGTTCTAAAGTTCTCTTTCTTTGTAGGGTCTGTGTGGTTTAGGTGTAAGTATAATTGTGGCTTCATAGAAGGAATTGGGTAGGGTTCCTTCTGTTTCTATTTTGTGGAATGGTTTGAAGAGTATTGGTATTAGGTCTTCTTTGAAGGTCTGATAAAATTTTGCACTAAACCCATCTGGTCCTGGGCTTTTTTTGGTTGGGATATTTTAATGACTGCTTCTATTTTTTGGGAGATGATGGGTCTGTTTAGATGGTTTATCTGATCCCGAGTTAAATTGTATACCTGGTAACTGTCTAGAAAATTGTTCATTTCCTCCAGATTTTCCAGTTGTGTTGAGTATAGGCTTTTGTAGTAGGATCTGATGATTTTTTTGAATTTTCTCAGTTTCTGTTCTTATGTCTTCCTTTTAATTTCTGATTTTGTTAATCTGGATACTGTCGTTATGCCCTCTGGTTAGTCTGGCTAAGAGTTTATCTATCTTGTTGATTTTCTCAAATAAAACAAAACAAAACAAAACCAGCTCCTGATTTTGTTGATTCTTTGTATACTTTTTGTTTCTACTTAGTTGATTTCGTCCCTGAGTTTGATTATTTCCTGCCTTCTACTCCTCTTGTGTATATTTGCTTTTTTTTTTTTTGAGATCTTTCAGGTGTGCTGTCATGCTGATAGTGTATGTTCTTCTCTCCAGTTTTTTTTTTTTTTTTTTTTTTTTTTTTTTTTTTTTTTTTTTTTTTGGAGGCACTCAGAGCTATGAGTTTTCCTCTTAGCACTGCTTTCATTGTGTTCCATAAGTTTGGGTATGTTGTGCCTTCATTTTTATTAAATTCTAAATGTCTTTATTTTTTTTTATTTCTTCACTGACCAAGTTATTGAGTAGTATATCATTCAGCTTCATTGTGTATGTAGGCTTTTTGTTGTTTTTGTTGTTATTGAAGAGAACCCTTAGTTCATGGTGATCTGATCGGATGCATGATATTATTTCTCTGTTGTATCTGTTGAGGCCTTTTTTGTGACTGATTATATGGTCTCTTTTGGAGAAGGTACCATGAGGTGCTGAGAAGAAGGTGTATTCTTTTGTTTTAGGATGAAATGTTCTACAGATATCTGTCCAATTGATTTGGTTCATAACTTCTGTTATTTTAACTGTGTCTGTTTAGTTTCTGTTTCCATGTTTTATCTATTGCTGAGAGTGGGGTGTTAAGGTCTTCCCCTATTATTGTGTGGGGTATGATGTGTGATTTGATCATCAGTAAAGATTTTTTTTTGTGTGTGTGAATGTGGGTGCCCTTTCATTTGGAACATAGATATTCAGAATGGAGAGTTCATCTTGGTAGTTTTTTCCTGTGACCTGTATGAAGTATATTTCTTATCTTTTTTGATAACTTTTGGTTGAAAGTTATTTTTATCCGATATTAGAATGGCTACTCCAGCTTGTTTCTTGGGACCATTTGTTTGGAAAATTGTTTTACAACCTTTTAATCTGAGGTAGTGTCTGTCTTTGTCACTGAGGTGCATTTTCTGTATGCAGCAAAATGTTGAGTTTTATTTATATATCCAGTCTATTAGTCTATGTCTTTTTATTGGGGAACTGAGTCCATTGATATTAAGAAATATTAAGGAAAAGTGATTGTTATTTCCTGTTATTTTTGTTGTTAGAGGTGCAATTATGTTTGTGTGCCTATCTTCTTTTGGGTTTGTTGAAAGATGATTAATTTCTTGCTTTATCTAGGGTGTAGTTTCCCTCCTTGTATTGGAGTCTTCCATCTATTATCCTTTGTAAGGCTAGATGTGTGGAAAGATATTGTATACATTTGGTTTTGTCATGGAATATCTTGAATTCTCCATTTATGTTCATTGAGAGTTTTGATGGATATAGTAGTCTGGGCTGACTGTTGTGTTTTCTTAGGATCTGTATAACATCTGCCCTGAATCTTCTGGCTTTAATAGTCTCTAGTGAGAAGTCTGGTATAATTCTGATAAGTCTGCCTTTATCTGTTACTTGACCTTTTTTCCTTACTGCTTTTAGTATCATTTCTTTGTTTTGTGCATTTGGTGTTTTGACTATTATGTGATGGGGGGATTTCTTTTCTGATCCAATCTATTTGGAGTTCTATAGGTTTCTTGTATGTTCATGGGCATCTCTTTCTTTATGTTAGGGAAGTTTTCTTCTCTAATTTTGTTAAAGATATTTACTGGCTCTTTAATTTGGGAATCTTTGCTCTCTTCTATACCTATTATCCCTAGCTTTGATCTTCTCAATATGTCCTGTATTTTCTGGATGTTTTGGGTTAGGAGCTTTTTGCATTTTCTTTCACTGTCGTGCCAATATTTTCTATGGTATCTTCTGCACCTGAAAGTCTCTCTTCTCTCTCTTATAGTCTGTTGATGACACTTGCATCTATGACTGCTGATCTCTTTCCTAGGTTTTCTATCTCCTGAGGTTGTCTCACTTTGTGATTTCTTTATTGTTTCTATTTCATTTAGATACTGGATGGTTTTGTTCAATTCCTTCACCTATTTGGTTGTCTTTTCCTGTAATTCTTTAAGAGATTTTTGTGTTTCCTCTTTAAGTTCTTCTAGTTGTTTACCTGTGTTCTCCTGTATTTCTTTAAGGGAGCTATTTATGTCCTTTTAAAGTCCTCTACCATAATCATGAGATGTGATTTTAAATCAGAGTCTTGACTTTCTGGTGTTTTGGGGTGTCCAGGACTCGCGGTGGTGGGAAAACTGGGTTCTTTTTTTTTTATTCGATATAATTTATTTACATTTCAAATGATTTCCCCTTTTCTAGCCCCCCCCTCCCCGAAAGTCCCGTAAGCCCCCTTCTCATCCCCTGTCCTCCCTCCCACCCCTTCCCAGTTCCCCGTTCTGGTTTTGCCAAATACTGTTTCACTGAGTCTTTCCAGAACCAGGGACCACTCCTGCTTTCTTCTTGTATCTCATTTGTTGTGTGGATTATGTTTTGGGTATTCCAGTTTTCTAGGTTAATAACCACTTATTAGTGAGTGCATACCATGATTCACCTTTTGAGTCTGGGTTACCTCACTTAGTATGATGTTCTCTAGCTCCATCCATTTGCCTAAGAATTTCATGAATTCATTGTTTCTAATGGCTGAATAGTACTCCATTGTGTAGATATACCACATTTTTTGCACCCACTCTTCTGTTGAGGGATACCTGGGCTCTTTCCAGCATCTGGCAATTATAAATAGGGCTGCTATGAACATAGTAGAGCATGTATCCTTATTACATGGTGGGGAATCCTCTGGGTATATGCCCAGGAGTGGTATAGCAGGATCTTCTGGAAGTGAGGTGCCCAGGGAAAACTGGGTTCTAATGATGCCAAGTAGTCTTGGGTTCCTTTGCTTATGCTCTTGCACTTATCTTTCACCATCTTGCCATCTGGTTATCTCTGGTGTTAGTTAGTCTTGTCTCTGACTGTAACCTGTCAGTCCTGTGGACCTGTGAGCCTGTGAGCCTGTGAGCTTTTAATCTTAGGTGTGTCAGCACTCCTGTTGATACCAGTTCTCTCTGGGCAGGATTTGGATACTGAGGGTTGTGGAACACCCTTAGCTCCAGGGCACAGATGGAGACCAGAAAGACCCTGTCCCCAGCTGTTCTGCTGTTCTTGTGCCTTGTGGATTCCTGGCGGGTCCCTCTTTGGATAGTTATTGGAGCAAAATTAGTGGTCTCACCTGTGGGCTTAGGTGTGAGAGCAATCCTGGGAGACTAGCTCTCTCCTGGCAGGATTCGGGTGTGGAGGGCTATGAGATAGATAGCCTTAGCTCCGGGGTGCAGATGGAGACCAGAAGGATCATGTCCCCAGCTGCTCCTCTGTTCCTGTGCCCTGTGCAGTACAGGCTGCTCCCTCTTTGGACAGTTATTGGAGTGAATGTGGTGATCTTACCTCTGGGCTTAGGAGTGAGAGCTCTTCTGGGAGACGAACTCTCTGCAAGTGGTATTTGGGTGAGGAGGGTTGTGGGATAGCCTTAGCTCTGGGGTGCAGATGATGACTGGCACTATTAAAAAAAAAATTTAAGGTCACTTATTTTTTGTTTTGTGTATGAGTGTGTGTGTGTGTGTGTGTGTGTGTGTGTATACCACAACACATATGTGGCAGTCAGAGGATTCCTTGAGTGAGTTTTTCCTCTTCTTCTACCACTGGATTTTTCAAGTATCAGACTTGGTTATCAGGCTTGGTGGCAAGGACTTTTGCCCTCTAAGCCATCTCACCATCCTCAGAATGAAACTCCTATAAACACTTTCATATGTTGTATTGTATACTTTCAATAGTATACTTGGATACTCAGAAGCCTTGGCATAAGAACAAAGTGCATGAGGCAAAGTAAGATCCAAACTTGGTTTTGTTTTAGTTTTCAGACAGTATCTCACTATATAATCTGACACCCATCATTCTCCTCTCTCAATATTCCAAATAGCTTGGTTTGAATTAGAAAGGAACCAAACAGGAAGATCAGAGATTAAAAGACATCAAATTATTGCTATATGATCTTCTAGCACTTTTATAAAATGAATATTGCTTTCAAAGTCATTTCCTTTTACAGAAGAAAATAAGTATAGCTTCCATTTACTGAGCTCATTGTATTTGGTTGGAGCCACAAATATGTTAAGTCATTTCCATTTTACAATAGTTTTTAAATTAGGACCTATCATCATCTCTCTTTGGGGGAGATAAAGTGAGCAAGAGAGAATGAATCAGTATCTGTAGGAGATTCAAGGTGCCAAACTAATTTTGTATATCTCTATTCATTAATACTCAGCTGCAACTAGATACACGGGACATAAATTAAATTACAATAACATACAGGAGAAGATTAAAGGGCATTTTAAACAAATGTTTTCATTTGCTGGCTTGCTTCTTTGTTTTGAAATTTCTGGCCATCCAGAAATCTAGATTATGTGTACTCAAATAAAGGTGAGCCTTTGATTTTTTAATTTTTGGCTTGTTTATGTGGTGTGACTTTATGATGCCATAGAACACATTGAAAACATATGTCTAAATATTTTGCACATCTATATTTCTAATGTCACTCATTTATGCTCAGCCTTTGTCTGATATTTACCTAGCTGACATCATACTAGGGCAGATTTCTACCCAAGAATTTACAGCATACATTTTATAAACCACAGCCATTTAGAAACCCAAACCTAGGAAACATTTTTTTCCTCTGTAGTACTAGTTTTTAATCAATCCTTTGACTATGGAAGAGTGGATTCTGACAACCAAGAAACTTCAAATATGCTAGTGAGGAGGCTTTTTGCTTTCCAAATATAATTATTTTTACTTTACTATTATGAATATATATTTAGAATCCTGTTAATCACTTTTCTCAGTGCTATGTCAAAATGCCTGACAAGGAACAGTTTAGGTACGGAATATTTATTCCTTTTATAGTGAAGTGGATACATTCCATCATGATATAAAAGGCAGTGTCATAGGAGTGGGACAACAGTTGGTCACATTGTATCTACAGTCATGAAGTTGGTCTGAGCTAGAAAATCCTCAAGCTACCAGTGACTAACTTCCTCTAGTCTCTTCCTACTAGTCTCACAACCTTCCCAAACAGTGCCTCCAGTTGGAGATTGGTTGAAGAAACTAAATTTTAAGAAGTAGTATGTTAGCAAAAAGAATATAGAGTTGAGCACCAGACTTTTTATCTCCTGGAGATACTAGTAGGATGGGTAGTAATAAACTTCCCCCAGGAGTGCCCCTTCTGATAGAGAGTACTAAAATCCTCAAGGCTGAGCACTAAGCTGAAGCAATGGGATATTGAGTATTACAAATAGTAGCAGGTGCCAAAGGAGAGGCTTTGTCAGGACAATTCCCTGCATGCTTTGTCTGTAAAATCCACTATTTATCCAACCAACCCAGTAGTCCACGGGATTTTTTTTTTTAATTTCTGGAATATATGTAAAATTCTATATAGCCTCTACCATGTAAATTTGAACTCAGTGTTGAACTTTTGTGGACTTGGACCCTCAGTGGTACTAGAAAATTCAGTCTGTGTCTATGGTTCCATAAATAAAACAGATTGGTAAGAATAGAAGAAACCTTTGTAAAGAAAAAGGTAGATGAGATGGAAGTAGATATTGAGTATTGAAAAGGGGCCAGGGGAGCACAGGAAAAAGTGCAAAGGTATGATAACAAAAGATGGCTGCTATGGGAAAGGGAGCTACATGTTGAAGGATGTCTGCAACCTGTTTCTTTTTTCATCTTTCTACAAGGTGCTGACACACAGGGCTGTTCTTTAGAGAACTGAGGGTGGAGGAAAGAAGTGTCTAGGTAGATACCTATTTGGAGGAAAAGTAATAAAGTCCTACTATATATTCTGTCACTTTGCTTCTGATCCTATGCATAGATATAATAATATCAATCACCATGGAAGTCACTTAGTTTCCATATGCCTTAATTTTATGTTTTCAAAATTTGAAAACAACAGTGCTTGATTTAGTTCATTACATGTTTCTGGGAGTATAGAGGGGTGTTGAATGCTTTTGTCTTCTCAGGATTCATTTTGGAATCCAATCATTTATTGTGATGGCACTAAGAACCAGGGTCTTTTTTGAACATGAGTTAGTCATGAAGCCTTTAGACATCTGCATAAAATTTTACAGACTGTAGACTGTTGTCCAAGCTTCCTGTCTTTTCTGTTATGTGAAGACATAGCATGCATTACTTCTAATATTATAGCCTCTTAGTAATAGACAATGAGCTCTTACTGGACACCGCATCTTTAGATACCTTGATAAAGGATTTCTTTGACTATAAAATTGTGAGAAACAAAGTTTTATTATTCATGAAATATTCACTATCTGGCATTTTGTTGTAGAAACAAATTTAGACACATGGATAGACAAGTAAATAAAATGTATGAAAGCACCTGGCTTCCTGTCAAATTTTAGAAGAGAAGCTGTTAATATAATCATAGGATATTCCTTTGGGTATGATTGACATACAATCAAAGAATAAAAAAAGAATGTGTAGCAATGAACATGAATCAGGTGAAACAAAACTTTGCAATCAAACTAGGCAGTGGAGACAGACACCTTTAATCTCAGCACTTGTGAAGTAGGGGCAGGTGGATCTCAGATTCCAAGGCCAGCCTGGTCTCCAGACTCAGTTCCAGGTCAGTCTGGGATACACAGAGAAACTCTATATGGAAACAAAAACAAAAAACAAAACAAACAAGCAAACAACAAAAATAAACCTTTGCTATCATACACAGAGTATACAGGGTTAGTACTAGACATTGACCTGCATTGAAAATATCAGACTGCAGAATTCTAACATAAAAATTTCAATCACAATGACATGAATGTACAAGAAGACTATGTAGAAAAATGAACATAATTTAGTATCAAACCCACAGTCTGTTAGCACCTTGCTTATTTGGAGAAAGACTGAACATATGAGGTTTGATCACAGTGCATCTGAACCACTTCAAAGGATCTATTAAAATACAACAAAATTGAAAATATGCAATTCTTTGCAGGAGCAGATAAAGAAAATAAGATTGTGTGACATATATGTGCACTCTCATTCATACAATATTGAACTCACTCTAACATTATTTCTGATACAGCTGATTGCCATGTCTCTTATTCTTAAGCCCTTTGTTCTGATTCCCTTACCAGTCTGATAATTTTCTGTCAACTGTCTTTGCAGGAAGCTTCGTATGAGGAAAATATGCCCAGCTCTGCTACAGCTCTGTACAGTTCTGTACAGATACAGCTAATAGCTTTTTCAGTCAATTTCAGTCAACAGGAATAAAGTGTATGCCAGCGAGATATATATCCTTTCTCTGTAGAGTATAAACATTATTACTTGTGCAAGAGTGAATCCAACATCATAAATGACACTGTGAGAAACTCTTTAGTGATAACTGGTCTTCTCTACTGACCTCTGTCTTTGTCTAGCATCCAGAGTGAACAGCTAACTCAGATGTTGGGTCTGGGTTGGATTCCTGGGTTATAGGATATTCTAGTAAAACTGAGATAGTCCCAACCAAATCTTAGTAGGTTGAAAAATCCCACCAAAACTTTTACATTTGAACTACAGCAGTGATGCTAGCATATGAATTATGAAACTATTGTAATAGGAAGATTAGGCAACAAAAGGAGACACTTTTTTGCTAGAGATGGACACACTGGGTTGAGTATCCTGTACCATTGGGGCAAAGAAACAAACTGTCATCATCCCTGTAACCACAATTGAGGTCAAATCTGCCCATGTCTTTCACAAACAGCGCTTTCATATTCTCCCAAATGTCTGAAATTTTTAGTTACATATAGGACCAGTCACCAGTGAGAAAGTTGACAATACAACCAACATACTGGGGTGAGACCAGTGTAGATAAACAAGGGTTTCAAACTTCAGCCTTACCTGAAAGTACTTTCTGTAGTTGAACTTTTTATGTAGCCTTGTGTGTTTGAATACGTTATCTTCAGCTAGTGGCTGTTTCAGAAGGCTGTGGAAGTTTTAAGATACAGAACTTGGATGAAGTGTGTCAACTGGACACAACTTTGACGTTTACAGTTTCAGCTCACTTCCTGTATACTGTGTTTTGCTTTTTTACTGTGAATATAACATTACCTGTCACCTATAGCACCTTTCACCTTATTTTCCTTCCATTATGGCCTTTGAAATGAACCTTTTTAAATAAACCCTTCTTTATGTTGCTTCTAGTCATGTGTTTCTTTATAGCAGCAAGAGCAATAACTAGCATGACTATAAAAATGCTCATATTTGAGAATATATGTATCTGCTTTTCTCAATATTGTTTTACTCCAGGGCTAGGCTATCCTTTCATTTAAATCTTGCTACTTTGTAGAATGTAACTCATGGGTTAGGATCATTTTTGAGATACTTTATTCTAATCCTGTGACAGACACTCTTCTAAGACAGGATGTCTATGCTATAGAGCCCTTTCTGTTTCCAACTCCCTTGTGTGGAAGAACTAGGGGTAGTTGTACATTTGGTCTGACTAAGAAAGCAAATTAGTAAAAAAAAAAATGTCTTTCTATAAATTTGTTTATATAAGTCCAAATGTTGGAGCAGCAAATTGCTACAGAAATAAGTTTTACAATCATAATTCTTTAAAGGAAAACATTTTTGTAAGTCTTTAGGGATAATTTGATGTTGCTGTTTGAATAAGAATGCCCACACAGGCTCATATTTTAATGCTTTGTTCCCACTCAGTGAAATTTTTGGAAAGAATTGGGAGGTGTGGTCTTGTTGGAGGAAGTGTGTCACTGGGAATGAGCATTGAGGTTTCAAAATTCATGCCAATCCCAGTCTCTCTTAGTCTCTGCCACATAGGTCAGGATGCCATGCTTGTCTTCCTTCTGCCACACTACATACCATGATGATCATGGAGTCACCCTCTAGAATTGTAAGACCCAACAAACTCTTTTGTCTATAAGTTTCTTGGTCATGGTGCCTTGTCACGACAGTAGAAAAGTAACTAATACAGAAGTTGGTATCTGGGAGTAGGCTATTGATGTGATAAACCTGACCATGCTGGTTTTGGTAGTTATGTGGGAGGGAGATTTTGGGAGTTTAGAGTAGAAAAATAGCTAAATTCTGTAAGCAAAGACAATGGGCTAACCTAACAGGAACTTGGATATTATTCAGATTATAGAGGCCCAGGTAAAGAGGTTTCAGAGGGGATGAGTTAGCATCTGGTCTTGTGATATTTTGATTGTGACTGTTTTCTTGGCCTTATCCTAAAAATCTGGCAGAGGTCAAATTGAATTCCTTTTTGGATTAATTTTTTAGTAGAAGAGATTTGAGAAGAGCCTAACATTGTCTCTGTTGTGTGATTTTAGGAGTTACTCTTAATGAAAGTCTATAGTGAAAAAGAGCTAGCACCAGCAGCAACAACAACAACAAAACAGATATAAAAAAAAATATGGCTTTGGGAGAAAAGGAGTATCAGAAAATTTAATGTTAGAACCAAGGTTTGTATAGAAAGACACAAGGAAAAATCTAAGAAAGGGAGCATTGGGCTCACGGTGTGAACACACCCAGCTAATCCTAGAATTTATAAAAAGGCTAGAGGGATTTTCTCCACTTAAAAAAGATTACAATGGAAAGTTTATACAGATGCTAATATAAGGTGAGCTGCAGGTTTTATCCCAACCAGGCAGCTGAACTTGGCAGGCTTTGGCCAGGTAGTTCTGGCTTTAGAGTCATAAAGAATACATGAATAAAGGGGTTACAGAGACTTTCTCCAAGGTTAAGGAAAGCAGCTGAGGCCAGGAATGACCTTGCATGGAGCTGTGAAAGTGAAGCCTAGATTTTGTTGGAGATCCCAGGATGGAGATGCCAGAGCTGAGAGATATCTGCTAAGAAGAACTGTAGACAACGAGTAGAACCAGATAAAGAGAATGTGTTGTAGTCATCAAAATTTGAAGGAAAGGGTCTTCTAAACCCTTTGATATCACATGTAGAGGCACAGGATTTGGAGATTTTGCTGC
Source organism: Apodemus sylvaticus (assembly GCF_947179515.1). Classification (NCBI taxonomy): domain Eukaryota; kingdom Metazoa; phylum Chordata; class Mammalia; order Rodentia; family Muridae; genus Apodemus; species Apodemus sylvaticus. The sequence continues at coordinate 26,267,830 of NC_067495.1, forward strand.
TGGGTTTTTGCCTTGCTTTGGTTGGGCATTTCCTCATTGTGTCACCATTGCTCCCTTTTGGAATGGTAATATGGATTTTGTGTCATTGTAGTTGGAAGTATTGTGATGGCTATTTTTAGTTATTGATTTGGCTACATGTGGAATCAAATTTTTTTTTTTATTAAATCATTTAAAGTGGGAAGACTCACTCACTTTTAATCCATATATTTGAGGTGGGAAGATCCACCTTTAATCTGGAGTACACCTGTTAGGAAGCCTATTTTAAGGATATGGAAGCAAGATGCTCGGGCTTTGCTTGTTTTCTCTCATTCAATTCCAGCATATACTAAAGACCAGCTCAGACATCAGGCCTCACAAACTAAACAACTATTGGATTTTTTGACCTTCCATTGGTAGATAGCCATTGTTGGACCACAAAATGTAATCCATTCTAATAAACTCCTTTATGTGTGTGTGTGTGTGTGTGTGTGTGTGTGTGTGTGTGTCGGGGGGTGTATGACAGAAAGTAGAATATATTGGTTTGAATGAGAATAGCCCCAACAGGCTCATGTGTTTGAATGCTTGGTTCTTAATTAGTGGAACTGTTTGGGAAGAATGAGGTGGTTTGGCCTTATTGGAGGAAGTGTATCGCTGGGGGTGGGCTTTGAGGTTTCAAAATCCCATTTCAATCCCATTCTCTCTTATTCTCTGCCTCTGACTGGTAGATCAGGATGTAAACTTTTAGCTAAATGCTCCAGGACCATGCTTGCCTACCCACTGCAACATTCCATATCACAATGGTCATGGACTCTAACCTTCTGCCTTCTAAAATTATGAATCCCAATAAGTATTTTGTTTAGCATGTTGTTTTGGTTATGATGTCTTTTTACAATGATTTAAAAATAACTGAGGCATTTGATAAGATTGAAAAATATATTCAACCTTGTAACCATCACTTAAATTATAGGATTTTTATTTTGTAACACATGTATTTATTTATTTATTTAAATTATTTTTAATCTTTTTTTTTTTACAGTCCAGTCATTGTCCCTCTCCTGGTCTGCCTTCTGACAGTTCCTCATCACATTCCTCCTCCTCCATCTCCATGAGGATGTCCCCACACCCCCTAACATGCCAGACCTCCCATTCCTTGGGGCCTCAAGTTTCAAGAGGGTTAGGTGCGTCTTCTTTCACTGGGCCAGACAAGGCAGTCCTCTTTTATATATGTTTTGGGGGCCTCATACCAGCTTATGTATGTCTGAGAGACCTCGGAGATCCAGGTTAATTAAGACTGCTGGCTTTCCTATGGGGTCACCCTCCTCCACAATTGCTTCATCCCTCTCCCTAATTCAAATACAAGGAGTCCCTGGCTTTTGACCTTTGGTTGGAAGTAAGCATCTGCTTCTGCCTTGGTTAGCTGCTTGTTGGGCCTCTTGGAGGACAGCCATGCTAGGCTCCTGTCTGTAAGCACACCATATCATTAGTAATAGTGTCAGGCCTTGGGGCTTCCACTTTAGATGGATCCCAATTTGGCCTGGTTAGGACCTCCTTTGCCTCAGTCTGTTCTCCATTTTTGTCCATGCATTTCTTTTAGATAGGAAAAATTCTGGGCCAGAGCTTTTGACTGTGGGATAGCAACCCTATTCATCCACTTGATGCCCCATCATTCTACTGGAGATGGATTCCACAAGTTCCCTTTCCCCACAGTTGGGCATTTCATCTAAGGTCCCTCACTTTGAGTGCTGAGAGTCTCTCACGTCCCAGGTCTCTGGTACATTCTAGAGGGTCCGCTTCATCTCCTACCCCCTACAGTTACCTGTTTCCATTTATTCTGCTGTCAATCTAACAGCCAATATCAAATTAAATGGAGAGATATTTGGAGCAATCCCATGAAAATCAGAGACAAGACAAGGATGCCCACTCCCATTGTATCCAATATAGAACTTGAAGTTCTAGATATAGCAATAAGACAACAAAAGAAGATCAAGGGGATACAAATTGGCAAAGAGGAAGTCAAGGTATCACTTTTTGCAGATGGTATGTTAGTATACATGAACCACCCCAAAAATTCTATCAGAGAATTTCTACAGTTGATAAACAACTTCAGCAATGTGGCTGGATATAAAATTAGCATAAACAAATCAGTGGCCTTCCTCTACTCAAAGAATAAACAAAGAAAGAAATTAGGGAAATAACACCCTTTACAAATGTCACAAATAATATAAAATATCTTGGGTAAATCTAACCAAACAAGTGAAAGATCTGTATGATAAGAACTTAAAGTCTCTCAAGAAAGAAATCAAAGAAGACCTCAGAAAAGGGGGAGATCTCCCATGCTCATGAATTGGAAGGATTAATATAGTAAAAATGGTCATCCTACCAAGATCCATCTACAGATCTCATGCAATCCCTATAAAAAAAATCAACATAATTCTTCAAAACATGGAAAGAGCAATTCTCAAATTCATATGGAAAAATAAAAAACCCAGGATAGCAAAAACTATTCTCAACAATAAAAGAACTTCTGCGGGAATTACCATCCTTGGTATCAAGCTGGACTACAGAGTAATAGTGATAAAAACTACATGGTAATGATACAGAGGCAGACAGGTTGATCAATGGAATAGAGTTGAAGACCCAGAAATAAAACCACACACCTATGGACACTTGATCATTGTCAAAGAAACCAAAAATATACAATGAAAAAAAGAAAGCATCATCAATAAGCGGTGCTACTCTAACCAGCAGTCTTTATGTACAAAAATGAAAGTAGATCCATATATTTCACTTTGCACAAAGCTCAAGTCCAAGTGGATCAAGAACATCAACATAAAACCAGATACATTGAATCTAATAGAAGAGGATTGGGAAAGAGCCTCAAATTCATTGGCACAGGAGGAAATTTCCTAAACAGAACTGCAATGGCTCAGGTTCTATGAAGGCTCAAGAGAGTGGAGAAGTCTGGTGGGGTGGGGGTGGGGGTGGGGACATCCTTGTGGAAACAGGGATGTGGGGAGGTAGTATGAGATAGGAAACATTCAGAGGGTGGACCAAAATGGAGATAAATTCTGGAATGTAGAAAAAAAGATTAAATAAAATAAAAAATAAAAAGAATTGATAAATGGGACCTCATGAAACTGAAAAGCTTCTGTAAGGCAAAGGATAATCAATAGGACAAATTGGCAACCTACAGTTGGGAAAAAACTTCCCTAATCCTACATCCAATAGAGAGCTGATATCCAAAATTCATAAAGAACTCAAGAAGCTAACCTCCAAAAAGCTCAAACAACCCAATTTAAAAAATGAGTTATAGAACTAAACAGACAATTCACAACAGATTAATCTCGAGTGGTTGAGAAGCACTAAATGAAATGTTCAAAGTCCTTAGTCATCAGGGTATGCAAATCAAAACAACCCTGAGATTCCACCTCACACCAATCAGAATGGCTAAGATCAAAACCTCAGGTGACAGCAAGTGTTGGTGGGAATATGAAGAATGTGGAACACTCCTCCATTGCTGGATTGTAAACTGGTACAACCACTCTGGAAATCAATCTGGAGGTTCCTCAGAACCCAGGTATCCCTCAACAGAAGAGTGGATGCAAAAAATGTGGTATATCTACACAATGGAGTACTATTCAGCCATTAGAAACAATGAATTCATGAAATTCTTAGGCAAATGGATGGAGCTAGAGAATATCATACTAAGTGAGGTAACCCAGACTCAAAAGGTGAATCATGGTATGCACTCACTAATAAGTGGATATTAACCTAGAAAACTGGAATACCCAAAACATAATCCACACATCAAATGAGGTACAAGAAGAAAGGAGGAGTGGCCCCTGGTTCTGGAAAGACTCAGTGAAACAGTATTCAGCAAAACCAGAACGGGGAAGTGGGAAGGGGTGGATGGGAGGACAGGGGAAGAGAAGGGGGCTTACGGGACTTTCGGGGAGTGGGGGGGCTAGAAAAGGGGAAATCATTTGAAATGTAAATAAATTATATCAAATAAAAAAAATTGAAAATCAATCTACCTGAAAACCCAGCAATACTACTCTTGAGAATATACCCAAAAGATACCCCACCATGCCACAGTGTTCCATTATGTTCATACTGGCCTTATTTTTGATAGCCAGATGCTGGAAACAACCCAGATCCCCCAGAACAGAATGGATACAGAAAATTTGCTTCATTTACACAACAGAATACTATTCAGTTATTAAGAACAAGGGCATCATGAGTTTTGCAGGCAAATAGATGGAACTAGAAAATATCATCCTCAGTGAGGTAACTCAGACCCAAAAGACATGCATAGAATATACTCACCAATAAGCAGATATTAGCCAAAAAAGTACAAAATATCCAGGATACAATCCAGAGAACTCAAGAAGGTTAACAAGATGAAGGTCCCAAGTGAGGATGCCTTGATTCTACTTGGGAAACAGAAAAAAGCAGTCACTTGGGAGAGGGAGGGACCTGGTTGGGACAGGGAGGTGAAAAGGGAAACATGATCAGGAATTAGAGCAAGAATAGGAGTGAAGCCCTGAGGGCCAACAGAATGAATGGAAACAGGCAATACGTTTATATTCATATTTACTTTAAAATTATCACACAGGAATGCTGTATATTGTTTACTCAATTGATAGTACTAATTAGCATTATGTTACATTATACTATCAGTACTATGATATTGCCATCATGGTAGTAAAGATACAGATAATTTTTATTGTCATACATATACACATACACATACAAACACACACATGCACAAAAATACACACACAAATATGACCCTTTGTAGAAACATCTTCCTACCTATCTCAACTACTGTAAAACAGTAATCTTTTTCTTATTTTCACACATATTTTTATAACTTTAAAAAAGCCATATAGTAAAATCATACATTAAGTAACTTTTGGAGATTGGCATATTTTTGTCAACATAATCCCTTAATTGTTGTGAGTGTATATTATTCCTTCACTTATGTTCCTCAGTAGCATTCGCTCTAACCAGGATATTTATCTTAAGCAAGTTGCTCCTTTCCCTTTAACTTTTCTTTTCCCATCTGTTAAAAATATGAGACTTTACATGAAATGATATAGATATTTTTCTATTGTAATACTTTTTGTTTTATGCTTTCTCATTTCCTATAATTATGAAAATGAAAGTCTTACGGGAGAGCGCAACAAGGAGCCATGTGAGTGTAGGCTTTCCATGTGAGGGGAACATTTGATTCTCCTATTCCAGATTTTATATTTAATAAATGATTATTAGAGTTAGCCTTGGGCTTCAGTGATAATGCCCTTTCCTTTCTCCCACACATCAAAGTTAGCTTTTTTGCCTGGGTTTAATCACTTGCTATTTGGCTTAGCTTAAATATTTGGTGGGTCAGATCCAAAGTTGAGGTCATACTAAAAGGAAGCTTCCCAAAGCAATCTAAATTGTTCAAAGTGTGTGATTTATGTTTCCTTTCCAAAAGCCATCAGACTAAAAATTGAAAGCTTTGCAAATTGTGTTCCAGGTTAGCAATTATGAATTCTTTACTGGGTGCTGGCAGATGTTGTGATGGAAGCAGGAGTGAAATATTAGCCCTAGCAGACACTCATATTTATACTTGAGAAGTAAAGAGGAAGTACTAACTTGTTGCTATCCACCTTTTCATCATTTCTTTTGTAATATCAGTGGCCTTCTCGACTATGCCTCCCAAATGCTTATATATTCAAGGCAAAGTGTCTCTATATAACCCCCTTTATGTCATCGTTCTGTGTCTTTTCCTGGAACAAATTCAGTCTGTATATGACCCTGAGACCTGAGCTTCCATATTACATTGCTTAGAAGACCTTCAGAGCTCATTTGATACTTCTGTATCATTACCTGAACCTCATACTCTTGTCTTCTCAAAAGAGACTTTTAATCAGTCACTTGTGATTTCATATGCCATTTCTTTATTTTTCTGTTTTATTTAGTGTTTGCAGATCAAAGCTGCCTGACTTGGGCTCTGCAAATCGATAGGACACCTATAATTATCTCGGGAAGTTAAAATAGTCTCCTTAAACAAAATGATAGCTAATGAAGAGCAAGAATATTAGAGATAGGGGCTGAAGAGACAATTCTGAACTCTCAAAGAATCAAGCTACAGTTCTCAATTTCCAGGGAGTTAGGAGTCAGTATGAATGGTCCCATGACTTCTAGAGTCCAGTAATAATTCAATGTGGTCCTCCTATTTGCAGTGAATACAAGCTCTCTAAGGACAGGTAGTGGATCTATGAAGAGAAAATTGCAAGAGATAGTGAAAGGAATGCTGGCAATTAGAGACAGTCTAGTGAGCTCTTTAATCAGGGAGGAGTTGGGTTAGAAAATGAAGTACTGTATTTTCCAGTGAGATAGTACTGATTTGGAAATATCTATTGAAACAATTTTACAAGTGATGACTCCTCTTTTCTTTCACAGGTAAGGATCTCCAATATCCGAATTAGTGCTTTTAACTTTAGTTCTGGAAAGTAGGTAATGGGGTGCCAAAATTCTTGGCCTCCACAGATAAGAGACAAGATAGAGGGGTTTTAGTATTTTCTTTCAGAAAAGTGTGTAAAATAGTTGGAGCTTATCTTTTGTGTTTTTCTGTTTTCACTTCCTTATCTTTCTTCTGTAGGTCTCCAAGTATTAGTGAGCCATCCAGCCTGATCCAGTAGCCTGCTAGAGTCTGTCACACCACATCCCTAAATGTGTCATGCATCTCCAAACAAAAGGTATTTCAGGAGAAAAAAAAAACATCATTCTTTCTATTGCTTTTTGGCCATTTCAAAGGCTTTAATCCAGAAATGCTGCTTTAAAAGCCACTGTTGCTCCTATTTTTAACTCTTCTAAATACTACCATTTGGCATCTCATTGGCATCCCCAATTGTACCTGTAAAACATTGGAGCCTTACTATTTCACCAACATTTTCTCTATTGCATTTCACCTATAGTTAATCACTGTAGTCTCTTGGGCCAAGCACCTCAGTATTATCCTCAACTCTTCTGGCTCTCATACCTCACATCTGATCCTCCTGGGAATCTGAGTACCTCGACCTGTAAATGACTTCTTTTATGGTAGAGCCAACATTTCCTATCTGATTTTTGTAATTAGTAATAGTGGCCCAACAGTTTTCCTTTCTTTTTGCTTTGTTTCTAAATATCCATTTTGTAATATAACTGCCACATTTATTCTAAAATAATAACAAGTTTTGTCATTTCACACAAAAGAACAAAAGCTGTTAGTCTCATGAGACTTTGTGATCACTTATGAGACCCCTATCATCCCACAAATGCCTTGTTCTCATTTTCTGATTCTTTGCTCTGTCTGCCTCTCTGGATCTCTTCTTCCTGTACCCTTGAATCATCATCATCCCCTCAACAGCCCAGACCAACTCCTGGCATAATCCCTGTGCTTTCAATGTTCTTCCTATGGTATTCATTTATAAGACTGACTCTCTCCTAACCTCATCATAGGAAGATTCTTTTCGAATGGCCTCCTCTGAATAACAAATACTATTAAGTCTCATGACTACAGCTCAATTATTGTTTTCCTATTTTGCCCTCATTAGCCCCATAGGAGTCCTAACAAAAAATATTTCATTAAGGAGAAAGGGAGATACTTCTCCTTGAATGAATTCATAATTTATTTTACTAGTATCCTAGACTAGGAAAACAGTATTTCTAATTACTATTTTATCATAGTTATTGCTGATGTGTGTATGTGTGTGTGTGTGTGTGTGTGTGTGAGAGAGAGAGAGAGAGAGAGAGAGAGAGAGAGAGAGAGAGAGAGAATGAATGAATGAATGAATGAATGAACAGTCAGAGGGCAATGTCCAGGGAAGTTCTCTTCCTCCAGTCCTCCAGTGTGGGTTCCAGGGATTGAACGCGGGCCATCAGGCTTACACAGAAAGTACTTTTCTTGCTTAACATTCTCATTGGAAAATCTTCAGAGCAGAAATAACTGAACATGACACCCTTAGTCAAATTTGGAAGCTGAAGTGATTTCTATAAGAGGGTAGTATATCTGGCTATGGGAAGTTTAGTGACTGGGAGGAGCTTTGTGAAGATACAATCATCTGTAATTCTGTTCCTCATCAAACCTCCTTATACTCCTCAGCCGATATTTAGCATCTGACCAGTTCTTTCCACGGTAGGTGGAAACTTACAGTTTTGTGCAGGGTCCTGTGTACCAGGAATGTAGATTTCACATATAAAGCAAATTATTTGTAAATCTGACACTTTCTATAGTTCATAAATTGATATACTTGAAAAACTTAAAGTTGAGGTGAGCACTTTGAAATTTTTCAGATGTGATGGCTGTTGTTGAATAGGTAGGTACAAAATAATAAAATAAATTACTAATAGTAATATTTTCAGTAACTAGTCAAACAAGAGATTAAATATAAATTGTATATGTAAATCTATATACAAAAGCCTATGCATCTATGAATTTATGACACATACATAGATATGCATTTCTTCCTGAATATTTTTATTTACTTCTCTTATTTCCATTAAAATATCTGAGAAAATAATGTAGCTTAGAATGCAATATTCAGGCTCAAACTTAGACCTTGGAATGATACTATTCAATGACTTTCTGAACTCTCCATTAGCAGACATGAAACCATGGAAGGTCGTTTCATGCCTTTGTTAATAAATGTTGCAATTATATTCTAAAAATACAACCATGTTTACCAATTAATTTTAATGGACTAAATCACAGTGTAACATTGACTATGCAGTATGTTGCTGATTAACACTACAGCATTATTCCCATATGGTAAATTCTGCACATATGTATGGGGAAGCCTATTTTCATTCTTAGTTTGTTAAATTTGATACGAATAATTTTTAGAAAACTGTTTTCCATAACTTAACTCGAAGTTGCTGAAATCATAATAGGCAGGGGTTTGCTAACAATAGATTTGGTGCTAAATACTATTCCTTCACCACTCTCATATTTTCAGCTCATTCTCCAATTTATCATATGCCAAGAGCATTGTTTGGGTTCTATCTGGCCAACTCTTGTTTTATTGTCATTGTCTCAATTATAACAGAACAAGAACTGTTTCTTTCATTTCCTTCTTTAGATATGTACTTAATCACACATACACACTTTCTGTCTCCCACATACACCCATGCATATAATTTTTCTAAAAGGTAAGACAAATTTTTAGATGCATGTAAGAGTTACAAGATAGTACAAACAACTCTTTATAATCTTCAACTAGCTTCTTCTAATGTTAACATGTCACAGTTTTGGTACGTATAAAACTAAAGGATGCTCATTTCATTTGAAATTAATGCCTTTCTCCTATTTTGCTTGACTCATTACCACTTTATAAAATACCTCTCTTATCAAAGTGACTCATATTTACACTGGAAGTCATCATAGGCAACTGCCAGTTATAGTGCCTGCATATTTCTTTGGAATTTTCATGGTCTCAGCATCACATGTCATCTCATGTATTTAAGCTTATTTAACATTATATGCCTCAAATCACCTATGATATAGAAAGTGACATATAAGCAAAGACTGCACTAGTAGTGCAACAGGATGTTATATATATATAAACTCTCTCTACATTCCTGGTACACAGGACCCTGCACAAAACTGTAAGTTTCCACCTACCGTGGAAAGAACTGGTCAGATGCTAAACTCTTTCTTCAAAGAGAAAGCACTCTCTGGGTGCTTTAAAAATGTAAACTCTCTTTACATTTTTAAAGCACCTAGTATTGGATCTAATGAGCTCTAGTCACTTATTTGGTTGTATTTACTACTGTTTAGCATCTGTCATGGCCTTTTCTCTTGACCCTCACCCTGTATGTTTGTCCTATTCATTCTTTCCTGTGGACATTCTCTATTTTTTTTCTTAATATCTCTATGCTTTAATATGCTTACTTATGAATTAAAGATAGACTTAGTATCTTTCTAACACTGCTGTTGAAAAAATAGTCAAATTACTTAATGTAAGTTATCTTTTCAAATCCACAATAGCTTAAAAATCAAACACACACATACCTTAAATGAGACATTTAACCACTTTTCTTCCCTATGTGAAAAATGAATATTTTGAACATTTAATTTTTTCATAGGACCAACTTCTATGCTTATAATGCTATGAATGTTATTTATGCACGTGACCTAAGCTGCTCTGTCCCTAAGCTCTGTTGTCTCACTTGTCACATTCTGTGTATTTCATGCTCTTGGTTATTTCTTCATTTCCAATCCTCTTCCCCAAGAATTTTAGGCATTTTAGCTGGAATGAATGAGGGAGGAATATGAAGAAACAATTAGCGAATCTCTGCCCTGTGCGTGCTTATTGGATATATTTTAATTTCATCTTCAATAGAAATCTCTATGGTGGGTCATATCACAGGCAAAGTCAGAAACATCAGAATAATAAAAGATTTATCATCATCAAGTATAAAATCTAGGAAATTATAAAGTGATGTTTCAATCCATAAAACTAAGTAATTTTCATCAAATATTGCTATACCCAGAAAAGTTGCTTCTTAGAATTTCTGAAGAAAAAGAACAAGTCAAGAGAAGCACAAATTAAAGTGATCCATGACAATCAAAGCAACATTGTAGAAAATAATTAAAAGAATATTATCATATATAGAAAAATAAAATCTCAAGTACAAGAACATAGAATATGTATATATAGATATAGATATAGATATAGATATAGATATAGATAGAGATAGAGATAGAGATAGAGATAGAGATAGAGATAGAGATAGAGATAGAGATAGAGATAGAGATAGAGATGATAGAGATGATAGAGATAGAGATAGAGATAGAGATAGATAGATAGATAGATAGATAGATAGATAGATAGATAGATGAACATAGAAGAGCCATGTCAGAATTCATCATGCTGGACATTGCAAACCAGAAAACTTCTAATACTAACAGGGGAAGAGAAAATACCTACCAATAATCCAACTAACCAAAACAGCAGCCAAATTGTAACCAAAATTATAAGAAGTACAAAGCTCCTCTCAATAATAACCTCAAATGCCAATGGGTTCAATCACCATCCAAAAGACATAGGCTAACTGACTGGATTGAAAAATGCAAGATTCACTATATCATCTCATGAAACATACCTCACTACCACAGCCCTTTGAGAGTAGACAGTCACAGGATCAATGTCAACTTACTACCCCAAATAGCAGTTATAAATAAGCTGATGTAGCTATTATCATATCTGTTAAAACGTATTTCAGCCCTAAGTTAGTAGATGAAATAAAAAAGGCCACTATATGTTAATAAAAATAATAGTTCATTAAGAAGATACTCAAGCTGTATATATTTATGGGCCAAATACTGGGATGGTAAAATTCATAAAAACCAATATAAAATGTATGAAAGGTTAAATAGGACCTAATATAATAATAGAGGTTTCAGTACTGCATTTTCATCTTTAGATAAGTGTTCTAAACTAAAGTTCAGCAGAGGAACCTCTGTTGAACCTGAAGGGTCTAATGTCTGAGCTTCCTTACTGATAAAGACCCAGAGACTGAGATCGCTGCAACAAGCATGAGGTTTATTGATCCAGTCCTGGGGTTGTCCAGCTAGTGGGACAGAGGTAACCCAGATGGGACATTGTAGGCAGTTCTTATACTTTTTAGAGGTGCAAATTACATCAGTCAAGTTGCAGTTTAAATCCATTAACTAACATCTATTGACTATTGATCTTTAGATCTGCCTGGGGTCTTCCAGAGATCAGGTAGTTATCAACTAATACACTGTGAGGGTAGTTATTATCAGTCAAAACATTCTTACTCAGGAATGCCTCCTGGGTGGAGAATGCAATTCAGTTTATGTTTGACTCTAGGCAGGAGCTGGAAGCTGTAAAGAGAGTATGTTAACTAAGGCAACTACAAAAAATCTGAATTCTTTCTCATGTTTGTCAGGTAAATCTGGGAACAAAGAAGGGGAGCGGTTGGTTGCTGGTGCCATAGCTATTACTTCTCACCTCAAAGTTAAATTATGCTATAGGTCAGTTGGATCTAGCAGATGTTCCCACATAGGAACATTCTTTCTCACTAGTGCATGGAATTTGTTTTCTAATATTAATCACATTATTGGCCATTAAACAATCTTTTTTATTAATATTTTTATTTTCTATATTCTTTGTTTACATTCCAAATGATTTCCCCTTTCCCGGATCCCCCCTCCCCATATGTCCCATAAACCTTCTTCTCGCCATCCATTCTCCAATCACCTCCCTCCTTTTTTTCTCTGTCCTTATATTCCCCTCCAATGCTAGATCAATCCTTTCCAGGATCAGGACCCTCTCCATACTTCTTCATGGGAGTCATTTGATATGCATTTGTGCCTTGGGTATTCAGGGCTTCTGGGCTAATTAATATCCACTTATCAGAGATTGCATTCCATGTGTATTCTTTTGTGACTGGGTTACCTCACTTAGGATGATATTTTCCAGATCAAACCATTTTCCTAAAAATTTTGTGAATTCATTGTTTCTAATTGCTGAGTAGTATTCCATTGTGTAAATATACCACATTTTCTGTATCCATTCCTCCTTTGAGGGGCATCTGGGTTCTTTCCAGCTTCTGGCTATTATAAATAAGGCTGCTATGAACATAATGGAGCATGAGTCTTTATTGAATGCCGGGGAATCCTTTGGGTATATGCCCAGGAGAGGTATAGCAGGGTCCTCCGGAAGTGTCATGTCCAGTTTTCTGAGGAACCGCCAGACTGATTTACAGAGTGGTTGTACCATCTTACAGCCCCACCAGCAGTGGAGGAGTGTTTCTCTTTCTCCACATCCTCTCCAACACCTGCTGTCTGCTGAGTTTTTGACCTTAGCCATTCTGACTGGTATGAGGTGAAATCACAGGGTTGTTTTGATTTGCATTTCCCTAATGGCTAATGATATTGAGCACTTCTTAAGGTGCTTCTTGGCCATCCGAATTTCTTCAGGTGAAAATTCTTTTTTTTAAATATTTTTATTTTCTATATTCTTTGTTTACATTCCAAATGATTTCCCCTTTCCCGGATCCCCCCTCCCCATATGTCCCATAAACCTTCTTCTCTCCATCCATTCTCCAATGACCTCCCTCCTTTTTTTCTCTGTCTTTATATTCCTCTCCAATACTAGATCAATCCTTTCCAGGATCAGGACCTTCTCCATACTTCTTCATGGGAGTCATTTTGTTTAGATCTGTACCCCATTTTTAATAGGGTTATTTGGTTCCCTGGGGTCTAACTTCTTGAGTTCTTTGTCTATATTGGATATTAGCCCTCTATCTGATGTAGGATTGGTGAAGATCTTTTCCCAATTTGTTGGTTGCCGATCTGTCATTTTGATGGTGTCCTTTGCCTTACAGAAACTTTGTAATTTTATGAGATCCCATTTGTCAATTCTTGATCTTAGAGCATAAGCTATTGGTGATCTGTTCAGGAACTTTCCCCCTGTGCCCATGTCCTCAAGGGTCTTCCCCAGTTTCTTTTCTATTACTTTCAGTGTGTCTGGTTTTACATGGAGGTCCTTGATCCACTTGGAGTGAAGTTTAGTACATGGAGATAAGAATGGATCAATTCGCATTCTTCTGCATGCTGACCTCCAATTGAACCAGCACCATTTGTTGAAAAGGCTATATTTTTCCTTAAACAATCTTTAATGTCTCCAAAATATTAAATGTTTCCCCATCTGCTAATTCTACCCCAAAATATAGCCTTAAAAATGTGTGGGTCTCATCTTGGCTGACAGTGCTTCCTCAAAGAGACAAAGACCACTTGATAAAAAGTCCAATGTCAGACTTGAGGTATTTTCTTTAGAGTTGTTAGTCAGGGCTGTTGAAGAAACTTCCAAAACAATTTATTACTATTATCCTTCCTTATAGAAGGTAACATTATATAGAGTCAACAAGTTATATTTAGGAATATATATATATATGTGTGTGTGTGTGTGTGTGTGTTTGTGTGTGTGTACAAATGAAAATATGTATGCAACGGTAATTGATGAAAAAAATCACAAAATTAAAAGAGAGTAAGAAGGGTGTTTGGGAGGGCTTGGAAGGAGGAAAGGAAAGGCAGAAATGTAATTAAAACACAAAATTAAAAGTAAACAACAATGAAAGAAAGATGGTACATCAATAAAATAAAAATCTATTCATGGCTCAGCGGTTAAGAGCACTGACTGCTCTTACAAAGGTCCTGAGTTCAAATCCCAGCAACCTCATGGTGGCTCACAACCATCTGTAATGAGATCTGATGCCCTCTTCTGGTGTGTCTGGAGACAGCTACAGTGAACTTATGTATAATAAGTAATAAAAAATCTATTCATTATAAAGACTTTAATTTGCAGGAGCCATCACATGAAAGGAAAAAAACCTACCCTGGACATTTGTCATAATGACCTCCACGTGTGTGCTATAGCATGTGTTCTGCTTAAGTAAAGAAATGTAATAGGAATTCATTGCTTTAATGAGAATAACTCTATAATCCATGTTGATGCTAAGCAAAGAAACTGTCTTGGTTAGACCTACTGTTGCTATGCCCTAAATCTAACATGAACATATTTTTGTCGCTTTAATTTGTTGCTCATAAATCTGAAGGTTTGACATGGTAATAAATGTCAATCCTACATGTTAGTATTATAGACCTGATTTCAAAAGTTCACCCACCATGATATGGTTAAAAACTGGGAACAAATTTGTTTGTCACGTCTCTAAATCCTCTAACTCTTCAAATTTGTGAGGCAGCAATGGCAAGTTTCATTTCCCTCAATGCAAACTGTCCAGCTATGAGCTTCATTTCATGCTGTTCTGACCCCAATGCTGCTGCATTTTAGTGGTAGTAGCCATGGCTACTTTTCTGGTATGAAAAATTGTCTTCTTCCTTGATGCTTGCACATACTGACATGCAAATCTTTATGTATCTATGGGGATGTAAAATGATGCAGCTGTTCTGTAAAATGTCTGGCGGTTCCTAAAAATGCTAAATAAACAATTACCATATGACCCAGCACTTTCCCTCTTAAATTTAAACTCAAGAAAATACAAAACACATGTCAATGAGCACTAAGCATTGCCTATAAATATGCACAATACAAAAACTCCTCAAATGTTCAATAATTGATGTTTGAGTGAATAATGTGTGCTTTATTGATATTGTTGAATATTGCTTAAAAATAAAATAAGAATCCCAAGGGTATTGGGAGGACTGGGCTGGAAGGCATCTCTTAGAGACAAGGAGGAGGAGGAATGGAATGAGGAACTGTGGGAGGGTGGACTGAGAATGGGGTCCACGACTGGATTCTAGGGATTTTTGAGGGGGGGGCAGTAAAGGAACCCACATTTGAAATATAAATAAATAATATATCTAATAAAAATAAATTAAAAATATAAATGTACCTGGTCTACAGAGTGAGTTCCAGGACAGCCAGTGATACACAGAGAAATCCTGTCTCAAAAAACCAAAAAAAAAAAAAGTAATACAAAAAATAAACACATATATAAAATGTAAAAATAAAATAGAATAGAATAGTGTACTGATATGTATTACACCATGGTAGTGAATCTTGAAACATTATGCTAAATGAATAAAAAGCCAACTACAAAAGACCATACATTGCATTGTTGGCATTTGATGGAATGTCTACCATTAGCAAATCTATAGAGATAGAAAGGAGATTAGAAGTTGGTTGGAGCTGGAGAGAGAGGGGAAAATGCAGAGTGATTGCTAATGTGAATGGGCTTTCATTCTAGAATGATTAAATATTCTGGAATTAGATAACAATGGTAGTTATATAACACTCTGTATGCACTTTAAGTGATGATGATATATGAGTTTTATTGGAATTTAATAAGCTATTTTTCTGTGCATCTCATCAATTTAATATGTTTTACTCTTTGGTAATTTTATACATGTATACAATTGTTATAAAATAAGTAAATTATAGTGCAAGCTTTTAAAAGGGCATGAAAGCAGTTGCTGCTGTTTGCCTTGATAACACATCCTTGCTGTTTACTATTTCACATTTGCATTAACTCCCCAATCCCCCCATCCCCAGCACTGTCATGTACACCAAGCAGGTGAGGAATTACTGTTAATATATGGCAGTGATTAAATTTGCTCCCAGTTCAGATCATGCACTCTTTAGCCAGGAATTTATGGAAAAGGGTGCTTATAAAATTTCCCAGAACACATACAAAGGTATATAAGGTTATAATTGGGTTATAATTGTTGTGATTAAACACCATGACTGAAGCCAATTGGGAAGGAAAGGGTTTATTTGGCTTATACTTTCACATCATAGTCCACTATTAAAGGAAGTCAGGACAGGAATTCAAGCGGGACAGAAAACTTGGAGGCAGTAACTGATACAGAGTCCATGGAGAAGTGCTGTTTATTAGCTTGCTCCTTATGGATTTTTCAGCCTGCTGGCTTATACAACCCAGGAACACCAGTTCAGGGATGGCACCACATTCAATGGCTGGGCCAACCCACATTAATCATTAATTAAGACAATGTCCTACAGGCTGACCTACAACCCCAGATTACAAAGGCATTTCATAAACTGAGGTCCTCTTTTCTAAGATAACTAGCTACTATTAATTTGACACAAAACTATACAGTACAGACTGTGTCTTAGGGTTTCATTGCTGTGAAGAGACCATGACCATGGCAAGTCTCATAAAGGAAACCATTTAACTGAGGCTGGCTTACAGTTTCAGAGATTTAGTCTATTGTCATGGCAGGAAGCATGACAGCATGCTCCATACCCCACAGAAGGAGACTGTGTTCCACACTGGACTTGGCTTGAGCATATATGAGAAAGTTCACCTCCATAGTGACATACTTCCAAGGCCACACTTACTCCAACAAGGCCAAACATTCTCACAGTGCCGCTCCCTATGGGCCAATCATGTAAACACATGAGTCTATGAGACATGTATTTATTCAAACCACCACAGAAAAGAAATACGACTTCAACATTATCTGAAAGTCCACCTCTATAAAATTGAGTCATTGATGGTTGTTGAGTCATTGATGGTAGTTGAGTCTTTGATGGTTGTTAAGTCATGATTTTAGCACTCATCTCATGTTAAATGTTAAAAAATGTTCCCTGTGCACTAGAAAGATGTACCCATTGCCTAAATGCTAAGAGTACTTTACAGTCTATGGACAACACCAAATTAAACAATAACAACAACAAAAACTGCCGGCTACAAATTGTAGATAGGGAAGGAGAAATGAAGGAATGGAGTGAATATAATAAAAATATATTGTACGAAAATAGTAAAAACTTAATAAAAAGGAGAAAAAGGAAAGGGTAAACTTAAGTTAATTCAATTGATTAATGCTTAAAATGTTCCGTACATTCTGCATTTTTATGTGTACTTGATTTACCAATTTTAAATGGATGTAATTTTCAGTAATTGTTTAAAGATTTTGAAGATATACTATGAAATCTGTGTAGTTAAGAATTATATCATCCTATTAAAATTTTAAATTAATATTGTAATTCTTACTAAACCACCAAATATTAACTTCTTGAAGTTCCATTTTTATTAATAGTTACATATAGCCATGCTTGGGTAAAATGTATCTCACATATTTTTATTCTTCTATGATTTGTGCATATTGACGTAATTCAAATTGACATTTCCTGCCTTTGAAAAATTTAGCCTTTTTACATTTCATGTGATTGTTCAAGCTCTCTTATTTTACATTTTACTTTACATTTTATGTAAATATGCCTCGAATTCAACTTTTTTATGCATGTTACTATCTTAGCCTAAATCTCCTTCCACTACTTTGTTACCTGTGATGTTTCAATAACAAAGTCTAAAGTTATTTAATTGTTTTATCACTTTCAAAATAAGGTTGTATAATATTGAAGGAAATATATTTAATTTTATCTTTTTTTAATAATTTTTTATTTTCAATATTCTTTGTTTACAATCAAAATGATTTTCCCTTTCCCGGTTCCCCCCTCCCCATAAGTTCCCTAAGCCATCTTGCCTCCACCCACTCTCCTATCAACCCCCTCCTTCTTCTCTGTCCTGGTATTCCTCTACAATGCTGGAACAAGCCTTTTCAGGACCAGGGTCATCTCTTTCCTCCTTCTTGGGAGTCATTGAATATGTGAATTGTGTCTTGGGTATTCAGAGTTTCTGAGTTAATATCCACTTATCAGTGACTGTATTCCAGTGTGTTCTTTTGTGGTTGAGTTACCTCACTTAGGATGATATTTTCCAGCTCTACCCATTTGCCTAAGAATTTCATGAATTCGTTGTTTTTAGTTGCTGAGTAGTAGTATTCCATTGTGTAAATATACCACATTTTCTGTATCCATTCTTCCATTGAGGGGCATGTGGGTTCTTTCCAGCTTCTGGCTATTATAAATAGGGCTGCTATGAACATAGTGGAGCACGTTTCCTCATTGTATTCCGAGGGATCCTCTGGGTATATGCTCAGAAGTGGTATAGCAGGGTCCTCCGGAAGTGTTATACCCAGTTTTCTGAGGAACAGCCAGACTGATTTCCAGAGTGGTTGTACCAACTTGCTTTCCCACCAGCAGTGGATGAGTGTTCCTCTTTCTCCACATCCTCACCAACACCTGCTGTGTCCTGAGTTTTTAACCTTAGCCATTCTGACTGGTATGAGGTGAAATCTCAGGGTTGTTTTGATTTGCATTTCCCTAATGACTAATGATATTGAACATTTTTTAAGGTGCTTCTCAGCCATTCAAAGTTCTTCAGGTGAAAATTCTTTGTTTAGCTCTGTACCCCATTTTTAATAGGGTTATTTGGCTCTCTGGAATCTACCTTCTTGAGTTCTTTGTATATATTGGATATTAGCCCTTTGTCTGATGTACGGTTGGTGAAGATCTTTCCCAATTTGTTGGTTGCCGCTTTGTCAGCTTGACAGTGTCCCTTGCCTAACAAAAACTTTGTAATTTTATGTGGTCCCATTGGCTGATTCTTGATGTTAGATCATACGCTATTTGTGTTCTTTTCAGGAACTTTCCCCTGTGCCCATGTCCTCAAGGGTCTTCCCCAGCTTCTTTTCTATTAGTTTCAGTGTGTTGGGTTTTATGTGGAGGTCCTTGATCCACTTGGAGTTAAGCTTAGTACAAGGAGATAAGAATGGATCAATTCATATTCTTCTGCAAGCTGACCTCCAGTTGAGCCAGCATCATTTGTTGAAAAGGCTCTCGTTTTTCCACTGGATGGTTTCAGCTCCTTTGTCAAAGATCAAGTGACCATAGGTGTATGGGTTCATTTCTGGGTCTTCAGTCCTGTTCTATTGATCTACCTGCCTGTCACTGTACCAGTATCATGCAGTATTTAACACTATTGCCCTGTAGTATTGCTTGAGGTCTGGGATACTGATTCCAAAAGAAGTTCTTTTACTTGATAATACTTTTAGCTATCCTGGGTTATATGTTATTCCAGATGAATTTGAGAATTGCTCTTTCTAACTTTATGAAGAACTGAGTTGGGATTTTGATGGGAATTGCACTGAATCTGTAGATTGCTTTTGGCAAGATGGCCATTTTAACTATGTTAATCCTGCCAATCCATGAGCATGAAAGATTTTTCCATTTTCTGAGGTCTTCTTTGATTTCCTTCTTCAGAGACCTGAAGTTCTTGTCATACAGATCTTTCACTTATTTGGTTAGAGTCACACCAAGATACTTTATATTGTTTGCGGCTGTTATGAAGGGTGTCATTTCCCTAATTTCTTTCTCAGCCTGCTTATCCTTTGAGTATAGAAAGGCTACTGATTTGCTTGAGTTGATTTTATAACCAGCCACTTTGCTGAAGTTGTTTATCAGCTGTAGGAGTTCTTTGCTAGAATTTTTTGGGTTGCTTAAGTAGACTATAATATCATCTGCAAATAGTGTTAGTTTGACTTCTTCCTTTCCAATTTGTATCCCTTTGACCTCCTTACGTTGTCTAATTGCTCTAGCTAGAACTTCAAGTACTATATTAAAAAGATATGGAGAGCCGTGCGGTGGTGGCGCACGCCTGTAATGCCAGCACTCTGGGAGGCAGAGGCAGGTGGATTTGTGAGTTCGAGGCCAGCCTGGTCTACTGAGTGAGTTCCAGGACAGCCAGGGCTATACAGAGAAACCCTGTCTCAAAAAAACCAAATTAAAAAGAAAACGATATGGAGAGAGGGGGTAGCCTTTTCTAGTCCCTGATTTAGTGGGATTGCTTCCAGTTTCTCTCCATTAAGTTTGATGTTGGCTACTGGTTTGCTGTATATTGCTTTTACTATGTTTAGGTATGGGCCTTAAATTCCTGTTCTTTCCAAGACTTTTAGCATGAAAGGATGCTGAATTTTGTCAAACTCTTTTTCAGCATCTAATGAAATGAGCATGTGTTATTTTTCTTTGAGTTTATTTATGTGGATCGAATTGATGGATTTCCATATATTGAACCATCCCTGCATCCTTGGGATGAAGCCTATTTGATCATGGTGGGTGATCGTTTTGATGTGTTCTTGGATTCGATTGGCAAGAATTTTGTTGAGTATTTTTGCATCGATATTCATAAGGGATATTGGCCTGTAGTTCTCCTTCTTTGTTGGACCTTTGTGGTTTTGGTATCAGCATAATTGTGGCTTTGTAGAACAAGTTGGGTAGTGTTCCTTCTGTTTCTATTTTGTGGAATAATTTGAGGAGTATTGGTGTTAGGTCTTCTTTGAAGGTCTGATACAATTTTGCACTAAAACCATCCGGTCCTGTGTTTTTTTGGGTTGGGAGACTTTCTATGACCCCTTCTATGTCTTTATGGGTTATGGGACTGTTTAGTTGATCTATTTGATCCTGATTTAATTTTAGTATTTGGTATCTGTCTAGGAAATTGTCCATTTCCTCAGGATCTAATGATTTTTTGAATTTCCTCAGTTTCTGTTTTTATATTTCCCTTTTCATTTCTAATTTTGTTAATTTGGATACTGTCTCTGCGCCCTTTGGTTAGTCTGGCTAAGGCTTTATCTATCTTGGTTTTTTTTTTTATTCTTTATATGGGTCTCTTTGTTTCTACTTGATTGATTTTAGCCCTGAGTTTGATGATTTCCTGTCTTCTTCTCCTCCTGGGTGAATTAGTTCAGGTGTGCTGTTAAGCTGCTAGTGTATGCTCTCTCCAGTTTCTTTTTAGAGGCACTCAGGGCTATGAGTTTTCCTCTTAGCACTGCTTTCATTGTGTTCCATAGATTTGGGTATGTGCCTTCATTTTCATTAAATTCTAAAAAGTCTTTGTTTTTTTTTCTTTATTTCTTCTTTGGCCAAGGTATAATTGAGTAGAGTATTGTTCAGCCTCCATGTGCATGTGGACTTGCTGTTGTTTTTGTTGCTATTAAAGACCACTCTTATTTCATAGTGATCTGATAGGAGGCATGGGATTATTTTTGATCTTCTTATATTTGTTGAGGTCTGTCTTGTGACCAATTATATGGTTGATTTTGGAGAAGGTGCCACGAGGTGTTGAGAAAAAGTATATTCTTTTGCTTTAGGATGAAATGTAATATATGTTAAATCCATTTGGTCCAATGCTTCAATTAGTTTCACTGTGTCCCTGTTTAGTTTCTGTTTTCTTGATCTGTGCACTGAGAGTGGAGTGTTGAAATCGCCCACAATTTTTGTGTTAAGTGCAATGTGTGCTTTGAGCTTTAGTAAAGTTTCTTTTACGAATGAGGGTGCCCTTGCATTTGGAGCATAGATGTTCAGAATTGAAATTTCTTCTTGGTGGATTTTTCCTTTGACCATTAAGAAGTGTCCTTCCATGTCTTTTTTGATGACTTTAGGTTGAAAGTCAATTTTATCTGATATTAGAATGGCTACTCCGGCTTGTTTCCTAAGACCATTTGCTTGTAAAATTGTTTCCCAGACTTTTACTCTGAGGTAGTGTTTGTCTTTGGCCCTGAGATGTGTTTCCTGTAAGCAGCAAAATGTAGGGTCCTGTTTATATATCCAGTCTGTTAGTCTATGTCTTTTTATTGGGCAATTGAGTACATTAATGTTATGAGATATTAAGGAGTAGTGATTATTACTTCCTGTTATTTTTGATGTTAATTTTATATTTGAGTGGTTATCTTCTTTTGGACTTGATGAAAGAAGTTTACTATCTTGCTTTTCCAGGGTGTATTTTTCCTCCTTGTATTGGTGTTTTTCACCAATTATTTTGTGTAGGGCTGGGTTTGTGGAAAGATATTGGATAAATTTGGTTTTTATCATGGAATATCTTGGTTTTCTCCATCTATGGTGATTGAGAGTTTTACTGGGAATAGTAGTTTTGGCTGACATTTGTGTTCTCTTAGAGTCTCCATGAGATCAGCCCAGGATCTTCTAGCTTTTGTGGTCTCTGGTGAGAAGTCTGGTGTAATTCTGATAGGTATTCCTTTATATGTTACATGGCCTTTTTCTCTTACTGCCTTTAATATTCTTTCTTTGTTTAGTACATTTGGTGTTTTGATTATTATGTGACGGGAAGTATTTCTGTTCTGGTCCAGTCTGTTTGGAGTTCTGTAAGCTTCTTGTATATTCATGGGCATCTCTCTCTTTAGGTTAGGGAAGTTTTCTTCCATAATTTTATTGAAGATATTTGCTGGCCCTTTAAGTTGTAAATCTTCACTCTCATCTATAGCTATAATCCTTAGGTTTGGCTTTCTCATTGTGTTCTAGATTTCCTGGATATTTTGGGTTACAAGCTTTTTGCATTTTCTATTTTCTTTGACTGTTGAGTCAATTGTTTCTATGGTATCTTCCACATCTGAGATTCTTTCTTCTCTCTCTTGTATTCTGTTCTTGATATGCGGGTCTATGGCCCCTGATTTCTTCCCAAGTTTTCTATCTCCAAGGTTGTCTCCCTTTGTGATTTCTTAGTTGTTTCTACTTCTGTTTTTAGATCCTGTATGGTTTTGCTCAGTTCCTTCATTGGTTGTTTGTATTTTCTTGTATTTCTTTAATATATTTTGTGTTTCCTCTTTCACGACTTCTGCCTGTTTACTCAATTTCTCCTGCATTTCTTTAAGTGATTTTTGCGTTTCCTCTTTATTGGCCTCTATCTGTTGACCCCTATTCTCCTGAATTTCTTTAAGTGATTTTTGTGTTTCCATTGTAAGAGCTGCACTTATCCATGTTCCCCTGTATTTCTTTAAGAGTTTTATTTATGTCCTTTTTGTGTTCTTCTAACAGCATCATGACCAGTGATTTTTAAATCCAAATCTTGTTTTTCTGGTGTGTTGGGGTATTCAGGACTTGCTTTTGTTGAGAAATTGGGTTCAGATGCTGCCATATTGACTTGATTTCTGTTAGTAAGGATCCTGCGTTTGCATTTTGCCATCTGGTTATCTCTGATGTTAGTTGGTTAATGACAGCAGTCACTGGCTGGTGCTTGAACCTCCTGTGAGCCTGTAAGGCTATTTCTGCCCTGCTGGATGACTGGGTTTCCCCTGGCACAGATTGCTGATGTGCTGCCCTACTCTTTGGTGTTGTTGAAGCCCTAGTGTGTCTTGCCCCCAAGTAATGCTATACTCGGGTTGTCTCTGTGAACCTGGTGATGCTTGTCTGTTCTGTCTGGTATTAAAGATGGTGGATGCTGTGTGGACCCTCTCCAAGAGCTGATCACTCTGTAGGCCAACAGCCCATGATAGGGCTTGTTGCTGGGTTTCAAATGCTCTACTGATGCTGGTTCTTGATTGCCACCCCCTTCTACCGAATACCCTGCTCCTATCTGTTCTTGAGTGAGTTTCAGGAAGTAGGATCTTCCCTGTGTCAGTTGTGTCACAGGTTTACCACATCCGATGGAAAGGGGCAGTGGCACTGGTCTCTGACTGAGCTGGCTGCTTGGTCACAGGAGCCAAGATGGTGGTGACCTCGGACCAAAGGGCTTCCTTTAACCTAGGGACTCCCTGCAGTTCAGGAATTCTCTTGGTTGAGCTGGTTGAGCTGGCTGAGATGGTGGATACCTCAGACATGTCTAAGAGCTGGACTCCCTGCAGGTCAGGCACTTCCCTGGCTGAGCTGCTGAAGCCAAGATGGTGGCTGGCAACCTCAGACCGTGGGGCTCCCTCTAACCATGGGACTTCCTGCAGGTCAGATGCTCCCTGCAGGATGCATACCCAGGCAGCTGTAGAGCTGCCCGGCTCCCTGGTGTGGAAGGTACCCAGGCATGCTGTGTCCTGGGCAATCTTTCACTCTTGTGCCCTCTGCGTACTTGGCTGAGCTGCCTGTGCATGATGATGACTGGCAACCTCGGACAGTAGGCTTCAGTCTAAGGGCAGGACCCTCTGCAGGTCAGGCACTTCCCTGGCTGAGCTGCTGGAGCCAAGATGGTCTAATTTTATCTTTTAATATCCACTTTGAAGATCAGTTCCAGGCTTTAGGACACAGATTGTTTATGTTAAGGAAGTAGTAATCACAATTGTCCCCTGAAAGTTTCTTCTATCTTCCTGTTGATGGGTAGGATTTCATCATTTCATTGAGACTGCAGTTTGAGGAATTTTTGATCTAATTTCTAAGTCACTCAAGGTCATCTCCATAAGGTAACAAGGTCCCAAACTTTCATAGGCCCAGAGACCTTAATCCAACTTATAGGATTCCATCATAGGACGGAAGTGCCATTAGACAAGACAACCTGCCAAAACTGAAACAAAAGCTTGTTCCACAACAAAGTCCATAGTTCTATGAACATTTCTAAATATACTGCACTAACCTTGCTTTTGACTTCTGTAGTTCCACATCTGGATAACCATTTTTATTTAACTGAAATATGTTAACCCACAACACGATTTTTATGCTTAAAAGTTCACCATGAGAAAGACTGGTTCAGCGTTATACTGGGATCATGAGCACACAATATAATCACTGGTAGACTAATCAAGACTTTCTGTCAGCTTAAACTCATGTCTGAGAGGTCTCCAGTGAATACCCCACAACAGTAACATTCCTACTTAGGCATTCAGCCCAAGCTCATAGCTAAGTAATATGAGAAGCCATTCTGACAGATTCTTGGTGATTTTAGTTCCTTTTACAGTTCTGTCAAATTTTTCCTTGTAACCACACATAGTTACTTAAGCTATCTTTTATTTTTGAGAGCACTTAGATACTTGCATTAAGATCATTGTCCCATTAATATCTTAGTCTGCCATGTTGCTGGAAGCTGAGCTTTGAAGTCCTTTCATAACTTGGTTCCTTGTGCTCAGTTCCTTGCATTCTCAGATCTGTCTGTAAATTACAGATAGACATAGTTCTGTAATGCAGATGTTACTCCCCAACTTAAAAATATGCTCTGTCTCTTTGAAAAAACACAACTTCCTTCATGTGTGTGTGTGTGTGTGTGTGGTGGTTTGAATAAGAATGGTCCCAATAAACTCATGTATTTGAATGCTTAATCACCAGAGAGTAGGACTATCTGTTAGGATTAAAAGGATTAGGATGTATGGCCCATTTGAGGAAGTGTGTCAATGAGGGTAGGCTTTGA
This sequence comes from Apodemus sylvaticus, assembly GCF_947179515.1. Classification (NCBI taxonomy): domain Eukaryota; kingdom Metazoa; phylum Chordata; class Mammalia; order Rodentia; family Muridae; genus Apodemus; species Apodemus sylvaticus. The sequence continues at coordinate 26,293,306 of NC_067495.1, forward strand.
GGTTTCAAAGGCCCAGTCTCTCTCTGTCTCTGTCTCTGTCTCTGTCTCTGTCTCTCTCTCTCTCTCCCATATGGATTAGTGCGTAAAACTCTCAGCTATTTCTGAAGTATCATGTCTGTGTGCATGCTGCCATGGTCCAACTAAGCCTTTGAAAATGTAAGCACGCTCCAATTAAATGTTTTCTGTTGCAAGAATTGAATGCTACCATAATTAGTAAGGTTACCATAATATTAATTATGTCCATCTCCTAAAGTTTCAACTCTCATTACAACAACTTCATTTTCTGCAAGATTGCTATAAGAAACTATTTTTTTCTGAAAGCGAGTCATGATCTTTTTTGCCTTCAAGAATTCATATAAGCGTTGTTCTTTCTGTGTGAGCCTTTCCAACTTTTACATGTTTGAATTCTTAGTAAACTTTCCATATTCTGGTAAAATGCCACTTCTTTCAGATGACTTTTACTAGTTGTCTCATTTCCCTTGGTGACACATGTATGTGACACTTTACAGCATCCTGACTCTTGTAATTATTGTGCAGTCTGTCTATCCTCCTGCTAAACTTCATTTTGCCTTAGTAATTAGTCTAGCCTTGAGCATACAGTAATGAGTTAATAAATCTTTGTGAACAAATAAAGGAACACATTAAGTATACTAACTTTTAATGGAGTTCATCAACCAAAGCTTTATTTGCTATTTCCCAGCTGTCAGAATAGAACATCGTACTAAAAACATAAATTCAAAAGAATTTTGATCCTTGAGAAGTGAAGAAAAAAGTAAACAGAAACTAACATGTTTCTTTTAATACAGCCCCATGGAAAGTTTTTGGGCTAAAGAAGACAGCACTGAGAAAGACATAGGTTGTGTCAGGACATTAGTGCATGTATAATAGTGAGAGTCAATCAGTAAAATTGCTAGAGTAAGAAAAAAAGAAAGTTTAAAGGTGGCCAAGATGACTTTTTTAGTTTTCATGGATTAATGGCCTCCAGCAGAATATAGAGAAGGATTGGGCACACTTTACACTGTTATCAAAAATATGATCATTTTTATCAAGCACAGAGTAATAATGGAATTCCTAAATGATGAGTCAATAATACAACTTAGATTTCATAATGACTGTTTGAAGATATTCCTCACATTGCTAGCCTCCAAAGTACCCCATTCCAGGAATTGGTATTCACTGACCAGAAGACTAGAATTTGTAATTGTGTCTAGTACTTTTTATGGGGACATTGAAGGCAATTCAATTTTCTTTTAACTGTCTTAATCTTTTGCTGCATTTGTAGATAACAGGGTTTCAGACTAATATTCACATCAACTGAAGGATGCAGAGCAAGCTGTCTTCCTAAATCAAGATCAGGGTGAATAATCATTCTCAGTACCTATAGTCTTTGCTTTTGCTTCTTTTCCCTACCCTCTCCTCCCATGGTTTTTTTGTTTTGTTTTGTTTTGGTTTTGGTTTTTGTTTTGGTTTTTGTTTTTTTTGTGGTGGAGTCAGAAATAATGATACAGAGAATTAGTTACTTTAGGCAGATGTAGTAGTTATTATTCCCCATCAAATTCATCAGAAAGATAAAAATCAAAGCTTCAAGGATTTATTCCAATAGATGAAAGTAAACAAAAGATGAACCATTTTCATCTTCTAGAATAAGCCCATATAGACTGCCCATTTCAAAAGCACTGGAGATAGACTTACTTCTGCGAGGAAAGGAAAGGTGGTAAAGATTTTTTTCAATAATTTATTTTTTATTCACTTTATTCCCTGATCGCAGCTTCTGCTCTCTCCTCTCCTTCCAAGTCCCACCTTTGCAAGTGCCTTCTCCCTCATTACTTACAGGCCCTCCTCCTCAGAGAATGGGAAGCCCCTACCCCTTGCATAGAAACTCTCAAGGCAATGGTGATGCCTTGAGATGTCTCTCTTCATTGCAAACATATTACCAAAAGTGATGTATTCTGCTTCTTTGTTAATGTCCCTTACTCATGATAGGAGAATGGATGGAGAGATGAGGACTTATGGGACATATGGGGGGAACTGGGAAAGGGGAAACTTTTATAATGTAAACAAAGAATATAGAAAATAAATAAAAAAGAAAGATTCACTTGTTATCAAAAATTATGTTGTGAACATTTAAATTCTTTGGAAGGATTAGGAGTGTATCTAGTGTTAGCATGAGTTATTTGCAGCTACTTTCTTTTTTGTTTTTAATTTTTTTTATTCGATATAATTTATTTACATTTCAAATGATTTCCCCTTTTCTAGCCCCCCACTCCCCGGAAGTCCCGTAAGCCCCCTTCTCTTCTCGTCCTCCCACCCACCCCTTCCCACTTCCCCGTTCTGGTTTTGCCGAATACTGCTTTACTGAGTCTTTCCAGAACAAGGGGCCACTCCTCCTTTCTTCTTGTACCTCATTTGATGTGTGGATTATGTTTTGGGTATTCCAGTTTTCTAGGTTAATATCCACTTATTAGTGAGTGCATACCATGATTCACCTTTTGAGTCTGGGTTACCTCACTTAGTATGATGTTCTCTAGCTCCATCCATTTGCCTAAGAATTTCATGAATTCATTGTTTCTAATGGCTGAATAGTACTCCATTGTGTAGATATACCACATTTTTTGCATCCACTCTTCTGTTGAGGGATACCTGGGTTCTTTCCAGCATCTGGCAATTATAAATAGGGCTGCTATGAACATAGTAGAGCATGTATCCTTATTACATGCTGGGGAATCCTCTGGGTATATGCCCAGGAGTGGTGTAGCAGAATCTTCTGGAAGTGAGGTGCCCAGTTTTCTGAGGAACCGCCAGACTGATTTCCAGAGTGGTTGTATCAATTTGCAACCCCACCAGCAGTGGAGGAGTGTTCCTCTTTCTCCACACCCTCTCCAACACCTGCTGTCTCCTGAATTTTTAATCTTAGCCATTCTGACTGGTGTAAGATGAAATCTTAGGGTTGTTTTGATTTGCATTTCCCTAATGACTAATGAAGTTGAGCATTTTTTAAGATGCTTCTCCGCCATCCGAAGTTCTTCAGGTGAGAATTCTTTGTTTAACTCTGTACCCTATTTTTTAATAGGGTTGTTCGGTTTTCTGGAGTCTAGCTTCTTGAGTTCTTTATATATATTGGATATTAGCCCTCTATCTGATGTAGGATTGGTGAAGATCTTTTCCCAATTTGTTGGTTTGCAGCTACTTTCATATTATTTCAACATTATAAAGTGTTTTGTAGTTTGATGAAGATATATGGAAGATCTGAGAAGGCACCAAGATACAGATTTTAAAATAGAAGCAAAACATACAAAAGAGAAATGCTAAAGTAAAGGACACTGTATTCTTCTTAATGGTATTCAGAAATGAAGCATTTATATTAAAATCTGTTTAAATTATGATTTATTTAGTCTTCTAGAATAACATATATGGCTTGGCTGCCATTTGAAAATATTTTACTGAAAAGGTATTCTGAGATTCAAACCTTGAAATATAACTAGACTTTTGTCCTTGTGGTTTCTGCATAAACTGCTCCACCATTGTCTCAATTCATAGAAAATGTGAGGCTATGAAGAGTGAGATGCCTAAAGGCTAAAATATTATTATTTCTTTTAATTTATTTTTGAAATTCTCAATATATATACTCTTTGAGTGTGGGGAAAGCAAAAAATATTTCCTGGGTGCTTCTCCATATTAATGTGTACTTTTGTAGAGGAAGCTGTTGATCTATCAGTATTTCGAAGAAATAAATCCTCATTTGGAAGGACGTTTTCAAGTTGTCATATATCAGAAATATAGCCAAGGACAAGTAACGAACCATGAAACATTCTCCAACTTACCAAAGCACCCATATTTTCCCTCTTTACCACAAGGAAAGGTAACCACATTAAACTCAGAATTTATTCCTACTTTGCAGGCATTTCTAATACCTATGTTTATCTGACCTTCAAGTCCAAAACAGCCTGAAGGCAGCAAAGGGGTGGTCTGGGAAGAGATCTTTATATAATAAACTTCAAGAAACATTATAAGTGACACATTGTTCCATCCAAATGTGAACTCTAACCCCACATCATATTTGAACTTGCATGGGGATTTCAGGACAAAGCAAAACAAATGACTCATTATTACAACATTTGGCCAGTAATAAAGACTGAAAGCATAGGAAACTGACAATGATTTTTAACTTGTTTCAACAAAAGGAAGGATGAAGAATAATAGATTGATATTTCTTGATAATAAAAATAATCCCATAATCCTGTAATTCTGGGAAAAATAGAATAAAGGGAGACAGTGATTGCAAAGTACTTGTTCAGCTCCAGGCACCATGCTCAGCCGGCTCATCCCTAATCCCTAATGCTTATGACAATCCGACAAGATGAATAACATTATCTTCATTGTATAGCTAAACAGAAATGGATAGTTTCCCATCTCTCTAAAATATTTGTGTTTTTGTTCTTACACTGTTAATGCACACTACTTTTGTTTATCACTTTTACCTCAACAAAGAGGGAAAAGGAAAGACAAAAAAACAAACAAGACATCAGTGGCTTTAAAATGATCACTACAACTTGTAAATGACCAAAATGAATGTGCAGCATACTTTAAAGCCCCTCAAGATACATGTGTACATTTTACCTGTCCATTACAAAATGAAATAATAATTTTCTAAATTGAGTAAAGATCTATAGTTACCATGTTTCCTATTTTTAAGTCGCATTTAGCTTGTTCATTCTGTTTTGTTTATGAGCATAGCCTTTAACAGCTGAGCCATCTCCCCAGCCCCTGTTCATCCTATTTTTAAGTTGGCATATAAGAATTGTGCATAATAGTGGGATCCAGTGAGATAAGAATACATATGCATGACCTGCAATCATCAACATAATTAACATTTACATTTCTTTATAATTTCCTGTGTGTGGCTCTATGTATCTCCCACTTTTAACCTCTTTGTAAAACACTAATTGTGAACTGTGGTCACCATATTAAAATGCAGAGTGCTACAACTTATTCATCCAATTAAATACTCACCTTTCCTCACACCCTTCTCATACCCTTCCCATCCACATGTACTACTGTTGTGATCATAAAAAGAGAAAGATGTGAGAATATGGGATATGGCGGGGTGGGAGAAGAGGGTGCCTCAACGGTGCCCAGTCAGAGGCATCCCTTCCCCCTGAGGGACCAGGCATACACCGATATAGTATAGAATAGAGTTTACTCAGAGCATGGGGAGGGGAGTTAAGAGGGTAGTACAGGCAGAGAAAGGCAGAGAGAGGGAGAGAGTAGAGAAGCAGAGGCCGGCCATGACCACGTGGAGAGAGGGCAGGGGAGGAGAGCCCAAGAGGGGGCAAAAGAGAAGCTGAGAGTGAGAGAATAAGAGAGGCAAGAGGTATAAGAGAGGTAAGAGAGAAAGGAGGGGCTTAGTGACCCTTTTTGTAGTAGGCCAGCCCTACCCAGCTGTTGCCAGGTAACTGTGGGGAGGGGCATACCTGGCTGTTGCCAGGTAACTGTGGGGTGGGGCATAGACATAATCCTAACACAGATTCCTGTTCTTTGAGATCAACATTTTAAGTCTACCTATGTGAATTAAACCTTTTGACATTTGCCTTTTAGTGTCACACTTGTCTCACTGAATGAGAACTTCTCCAATTGTATCCATTTTATGAAAAATGCATAAACATTTTAAGAAAAAGTCTTAATATTTACTACAAAATATTTTGAAACTGCCCTGGAAGTGAATTTGTGTGTGTGCGAGTATAGGTGTGTGTGTGTGTGTGTATCTATGTTGGCGTGCTCGTGTGTATATGATAATCTACTGTAAGTTCAGTAGGTCATATAATATATAAATGATAAAGCCAGAACACAAATATCCAATCACACTCAGAAAATATGGCTGTGACTATTGCTAAGTATGTACATCCTGACTCTGACCATGGAATATGTTTGTTCTTCTCTTATAAGAAGGGTTCCAAACACTGGCAGCATTTTGTATATCCCATATTAACAATCATGTTTTATTTGCACAGTTGTTCTCTCACCAAGGCTAGGCAGAACTTAAACTTCTGTATCATGATTGAATGGCTGTCTTTAATTTCCTGTCATCATATAAATTAGTGAGTAAAAAATCCCAGAGAAAAATGAGTAGTACATGTAAATAAGCAATTCTCAGAATAGGAAATATTGGTGCTATTCACAAAGTTATCTCAAATATACTAGCAAGTAAGGGAATTCAAATTAAAACCTGTTCATGTTATTTGTAATAAGTATACACTGATTTTATAAGTATAACTTCATACAAAATATCAGAGATTAGTCTGGCACTACATAGTGCCTCTACTAGAACCTAGAAATTTATTTATATTACTATGTGTGCATGCATGTGTACATGTGTACATGTGTGTGTGTGTGTGTGTGTGTGTGTGTGTTTAGGTCAAAGTAGACATTAGAGTTTTTCTTCAATTACTTCTCTATTTTATTTCTTAATCATATTGATTTAGTTTTAGTTTTAGAATCAGGCTTTTACTATTTAGCCTTTACTACTTCCTTTTTGGTGACAAGGCCTCTCCCTCAATCTGGGTGGCATGCTAACCGGTTTTCAGGGTCCTCCTGTCTCCAAAGTGCTGGGATTATAGGCATCTTCCATCATGTCCAGCTTTTCCATGGATGCTGAATATCTTAACTCAGGTCCTCAGTGACATGAAACAAAATACTTTATTCATATGTCCATGTTCTGAATCCTCATATCGCATATAGATATTGGAAATAATTTTGTGACAGCTAATCAATAACATCTCAGTTATTTTTAGTCATACAATACAATACATACAAAAGTAAAAGTACAGTGCCCCAAAAATATGTAAATACATGTGGAATAAATTCCAAATTTATTGATGAATGAGGAAAGTAAGTTTTGAAGTTTGATCAAAGTGATATCTAAAGGGAATATCAATTATTTTGGTATACATAATTTATTGAATTGGGTGAAAGCTACATTTGCATATGCTATATGATCTCGATGTCTTTTAATATTATTCAGTATTTCAAAATAAATTTTATTTCATTTTTTTTCATTTTTATTGTTATTTTATTATTGTCCTTTAATCATCCTTTATAGTCCTGCCACTAGGCCCCACCTCGCTCTAACCCCTAACTGCACCCCATCCATACCTCCTGCCCTATCTCCAAGAGGATGTCCCCAAAATAAATTTTAAAATTACAAAGAATTCATTATAACTCAGTTACAAAACTTACACACAGACAAATATCAGTCCTGAGGTTGAAGAGATGGCTTATAGGGTAAAATGCTTTCCTAAAAAACACAAGAACCTGAATACATAGCACTTATGTAAAAGCTGGGTGCATTTGTGTGTGCTGTGCCTACAACAGGTTCACTGGAGGGTGAAGACAAGCAGATCCTTGGGGCAAGGAGCTTGGCTAGTCTAGAAAAACTGTCGACCTCTAAATCTGAGGATAGACCTAACTTCAAAAATAGTTGATAGCATTAAAGATGACGACAGACATCAATTTCTGGCTTCAAACAGGCAAGAACACATCCATTCATACATCCCAAACAATCATGTACAAATACACATGCATACACATAGACCCAGTAGCCTGTAGTCATTTAATGTAGAAATACATTTATGATAACATATTTGCTATTAAGTCAGTCAAATTTTAGCTTTCTAATCTCGTAATGGTATATTGTATGCAACTGAGTAATGTTATAATAATGTCCCTACATTCAGAAACAACTCAATCACCAATAGGCCATTCCTATTCTTGAAAGTGGATTTATTATTTTACGTGGAACAAAAATAATGAAGAAGCCAGGAGAGAATTTGATATCATCTGACATTCCTTCTATGTGAATGATAAGAAATAGTTAAAAAGACCAAGCCCAGAGTCTCTTTACTGATCTTCCCATGTGAGAAATCTATAGATTTGTGTTATAGAATTCCTTCCCGCATGGAACTAAAATAACTCATTCTTTTTGTTCAATATCAAGATCCAATATTTTGAAGAATTTATTTAACTTTCTGAACATCTGCTGTGGTATCTTCTTAGTCACACATAAACTTCAAAGTTCAGCAAATTAAGTTTGCACAATGAGCTAAATTAGGTTTGTTCAGAATCAAGCTTTGGTTTCTTTTGATTTCTGGAGGCTATGAAATTATTTTTGAATGGCAGTATACCCTAAGCCACCTAGCTTGGGGATAGAATTGTCTCTTGCTCATTGTCAATATTTGCAATGTGTATGTGTGTGTGTGTATGTATATATATATATATATATATATATATATATATATATATATATATATATATATATATATATATATGGGGGCTAGAGGCTGAAATCATCTGAAGAGGATTTCTGTTTTTATTTTTACGTGTTTGTGAAATTAACATATAAAGTAATGCATGTTTATGCCATTTTATACTGTGCTGGCTGGTTTTATGTCAAGTTGACACAAGATAGAATCACTGAGAGGATGAAGCTTCAACTGAGAAAATGAATCCATAAGATTGAGCTTTGGGCAAGCCTGTAGAATATTTTATTAATTAGTGATTTATTAAAAATTTTATTAATTAACGATGTGGGAGAGCCCAGCCTTGGTGTGTGTTACCATTTCTGGACTGATTATCCTGGGTATTTGTGGAAAAAAGGAGGAGCATCCTCTATTCCTCTATGGTTTCTTTTTTTTTTTTTTGGTTATTCTTTTTTTCCTTTTTAAAAATTTTCTATATTCTTTGTTTACATTCCAAATGCTTTCCCCTTTCCATGTTACCCCCTCCCCATCAGTTCCCTAAGCCCTCTTCCCTCCCCCCATTCTCCTATTAACCCCTTCCTAACTCTCTGTCTTGGTATTCACCTACAATGTTGGAACAAGTCTTTTTAGGAACAGGGTCCTCTCTTTCCTCCTTCTTGGGAGTCATTTGATATGTGACTTTTGTCTTGGGTATACAGAGTTTCTGAGTTAATTAATATCCACTTATCAGTGACTGTATTCCATGTGTGTTCATTTGTGATTGGGTTACCTCACTTAGGATGATATTTTCCAGCTCCAAGCATTTGCCTAAGAATTTCATGAATTCATTGATTTTAATTGCTGAGTAGTATTCCATTGTGTAAATATATCACATATTCTGTATCCATTCCTCCATTGAGGGACATCTGGGTTCTTTCCAGCTTCTGGCTATTATAAATAGGGCTGCTATAAACATAATGGAGCATGTGTCCTTATTGCAAGCCGGGGAATCCTCTGGGTATATGCCCAGGAATGGTATTGCAGGGTCCTCTGGAAGTGTTATGCTCAGCTTTCAGAAGAAGTGCCAGACTGATTTCCAGAGTAGTTGTACCAACTGCATTCCCACCAGCAGTGGAGGAGTGTCCCTCTTTCTCCACATCTTCGCCAATACCTGCTGTCTCCTGAGTTTTTAACCTTAGCCATTCTGAGTGGTGTGAGGTGAAATCTCAGGGTTGTTTTGATTTGCATTTCCCTAATGACTAATGATGTTGAACATTTTTTAAGGTGCTTCTCAGCCATTTGAAGTTCTTCAGGCGAAAATTCTTTGTTTAGGTTTGTACCACATTTTTAAATAGGGTTATTTGGCTCTCTGGAGTCTAACTTCTTGAGTTCTTTGTATATATTGGATATTAGCCCTCTGCCTGATGTAGGGTTGGTGAAGATCTTTCCCAATTTGTTGGTTGCCGCTTTGTCAGCTTGACAGTGTCCTTTGCCTAACAAAAACTTTGTAATTTTATGAGGTCCCATTTGTCGATTTTTGATCTTAGAGCATAAGCTATTGGTGTTCTATTCAGGAACTTTTCCCCTGTGCCCATGTCCTCAAGGGTCTTCCCCAGTTTCTTTTCTATTAGTTTCAGTGTGTCTCGTTTTATGTGGAGGTCCTTGATACACTTGGAGTTGAGCTTAGTACAAGGGGATAAGAATGGATCAGTTAGCATTCTTCTGCATGCTGACCTCCAGTTAAGCCAGCATCATTTGGTGAAAAGGCTATCTTTTTTCCACTGGTGGTTTCAGCTCCTTTGCCGAACATCAAGCGACCATAGGTGTATGGGTTAATTTCTGGGTTTTTAACCCTATTTCATTGCTCCACTTGTCTGTCACTGTACCAATACCATTCAGTTTTTAACACTATTGCCCTGTAGTATTGCTTGAGGTCTGGGATACTGATTCCAAAAGAAGTTCTTTTACTGTTGATAATACTTTTAGCTATCCTGGGTTATATGTTATTCCAGATGAATTTGAGAATTGCTCTTTCTAACTTTATGAAGAACTGAGTTGGGATTTTGATGGGGATTGCACTGAATCTGTAGATTGCTTTTGGCAAGATGGCCATTTTAACTATGTTAATCCTGCCAATCCATGAGCATGGAAGATTTTTCCATTTACTGAGGTCTCCTTCAATTTCTTTCTTCAGAGTCCTGAAGTTCTTGTCATACAGATCTTTCATTTGTTTGGTTAGAGTCACACCAAGATACTTTATATTGTTTGTGGCTATTGTGAAGGGGGTCATTTCCCTAACTTCTTTCTCAGCCTGCTTATCCTTTGAGTATAGGAAGGCTACTGATTTGCTTGAGTTGATTTTATAACCAGCCACTTTGCTGAAGTTGTTTATCAGCTGTAGTAGTTCTCTGGTGGAGTTTTTGGGTCACTTAAGTAGACTAACATGTCATCTACAAATAGTAATAGTTTGACATCTTCTTTTCAAATTTGTATCCCTTTGACCTCCTTATGTTGTCTAATTGCTCTAGCTAGAAATTCAAGTGCTATATTGAAGAGATATGGAGAGAGAGAGCAGCCTTGTCTAGTGTTTGATTTTACTGGGATTACTTCAAGTTTCTCTCCATTTAGTTTGTTGTTGGCTACCGGTTTGCTATATATTGCTTTTACTATGTTTATGTATGGGCCTTTAATTCCTGTTCTTTCCAAGACTTTTAGCATGAAAGGATGCTGAATTTTGTTAAATGCTTTTTCAACATCTAATGAATTGACCATGTGTTTTTTTTCTTTGAGTTTTTTTTTTTATGTAGTGGATTGCATTGATGGATTTCTATATATTAAACCATTCCTGCATTCCTCGGATGAAGCCTACTTGATCATGATCATTTTTATGTGTTCTTGGATTTAGTTGGCAAGAATTTTATTTAGTATTTTTGCATCGATATTCATAAGGGAAATTGGTGTAAACTTCTCTATCTTTGTTGGATTTTTGTGTGGTTTTGGTATCAGCATAATTGTGGATTCATAGAATGAGGTGGGTAGTGTTCCTTCTGTTTCTATTTTGTGGAATAGTTTGAAGAGAATTGGTGTTAGGTCTTCTTTGAAGGCCTGATAGAATTCTGCACTAAAACAATCTGGTCCCTTGCCTTTTTTGGGTGGAAGACTTTCTATGACCCATTTTATTTCTTTAGGGGTTATGGGACTGTTTAGATGTTCTATTTGATCGTGATTTAGTTTTGGTATTTGGTATCTGTCTAGGAAATTGTCCATTTCCTCCAGATTCTCCAGTTGTGTTGAGTATAGGCTTTTGTAGTAGGATCTGATGATTTTTTTTTTAATTTCCTCAGTTTCTTTTGTTATATGTAGCCGCCAGCAGCTACATGTAAACTGGGTTACCTGTTGAGAGAATTTTGGGGTCATAGGGAAGAGCGGCGAAAAGACCGTACGGCTAAGTCAATGTTCACTGATCAAAGCCGTAAACTTTAATGGCGCCGGACCTTTTAACAGTTGGGCAATCCTGGCTAACTGGGAGAAGTTAACCTTGACCAAAGTCAAACTCTGACCAAGTGCAAGACTGCCCCAATATGGCTCTGTACAGTTATATCTCCCTTTTCATTTCTAATTTTGTTAATTTGGATACTGTCTCTGTGCCCTTTGGTCAGTCTGGCTAAGGGTTTATCTATCTTATTGATTTTCTCAAAGAACCAGCTCCTGGTTTTGTTGATTCTTTGTATTGTTCTCTTTGTTTCTGCTTGATTGATATCAGCCCTAAGTTTGATGATTTCCTGTCTTCTACTCCTCCTGGGTGAATTAGCTTCTTTTTGTGCAAGGGATTTCAGGTGTGCCATTAATCTGCTAGTGTATGCTCTCTCCCGTTTCTTTTGGAGGCATTCAGGGTGATGAGTTTTCTTCTTATCACTACTTTCATTGTGTCCCATAGATTTGGGTATGTTGTACATTAATTTTCATTAAATTTTAAAAATTCTTTGATTTCTTTATTTCTTCCTTGACCAAGATATCACTGAGTATTGTTCAGTTTCCATGTATATGTGTGCTTTCTGTTGGTTTTGTTGCTATTGAAAACCACTACTACTCCATAGTGATCTGTTAGGAGGCATGGGATTAGTTCGATCTTATATTTGTTGAGGTCTGTCTTGTGACCAATTATATGGTCGATTTTGGAGAAGGTACCATGAGGTGCTGAGAAAAAGATATATTCTTTTGCTTTAGGATGAAATGTTCTCTATATATCTGTTAAATCCAATTGGTCCAAAGCTTCAACTAGTTTCACTGTGTCTCTGTTTAGTTTCTGTTTTCCTGATCAGTACATTGAGGATAGTGGAGTGTTAAAGTCACCCACAATTATTGTGTTAGGTGCAATGTGTGCTTTGAGCTTTAGTAAGGTTTCTTTTATGAATGAGGGGTGCCCTTGCATTTGGAGCATAGATGTTCAGAATCAAGAGTTCTTCTTGGTGTATTTTCCCATTGACTAGGAAGAAATATCTTTTTGTGTCTCTTTTGATAACTTTAGGTTGCAAGTCAATTTTATTTGATATTAGAATGGCCACTCTGGCTTCTTTCCTGAGACCATTTGCTTGTAAAATTGTCTTCCAGCCTTTTACTCTAAGGTAGTGTTTTTCTTTGACACTGAAGTGTGTTTCTTGTATGCAGCAAAATGTAGGCTCCTGTTTACATATCCAGTCTGTTAGTCTGTCTTTTGATTGGGGAATTGAGTCCATTGATGTTAAGAGATATTAAGGGATAGTAGTTATTACTTCCTGTCATTTTTGATGTTATTTTTTATATTTGATTGATTATCTTCTTTTGGGTTTGATGAAAGAAGGTTACTATCTTCCTTTTTTCAGTGTGTAGTTTCCCTCCTTGTATTGGAGTTTCCCCCCTATTATCCTTTGTAAGACTGGGTTTGTGGAAAGAGATTATATAAATTTGGTTTTGTCATGCAATATCTTGTTTTCTCCATCTTTGGTGATTGAGAGTTTTGCTGGGTATAGTAGTTTTGGCTGGAATTTGTGTTCTCTTAGAGTTTGCATGAGATCTGCCCTGGATCTTCTAGCTTTCATGGTCTCTGGTTAGAAGTCTGGTGTGATTCTGATAGGTCTTCTTTTATATATTACTTGGCCTTTTTCCCTTACTGCCTTTAATATTCTTTCTTTGTTTAGTACATTTGGTGTTTTGATTATTATGTGAGGGAAGTATTTCTCTTCTGGTCCAGTCTGTTTGGAGTTCTGTGGGCTTCTTGTATGTTCATGGGCATCTCTCTCTTTAGGTTAGGGAAGTTTTCTTCCATAATTTTGTTGAAGATATTTGCTGGCCCTTTAAGTTGTAAATCTTCACTCTCATCTATGCCTATAATCCTTAGGTTTGGCCTTCTCATCGTGTCATCAGTTTCCTGGATGTTTTGGGTTACAAGCTTTTTGCATTTTGCATTTTCTTTGACTGTTGAGTCAATGGTTTCTATGGTATCTTCCGCATCTGAGATTCTTTCTTCTATCTCTTTTATTCTGTTGTTGATATTTGCATTTATGACCCCTGATTTCTTCCCAAGGTTTTCTATCTCCAAAGTTATCTCCCTTTCTGATTTCTTAGTTGTTTCTACTTCTATTTTGAGATCCTGGATGGTTTTGCTCAATTCCTTCTCTTGTTTGTTTGTGTTTTCCTGTAATTCTTTAAGAGATTATTATGTTTCCTCTTTCATGAGTTCTGCCTGTTGACCCAAATTCTCCTGTATTTCTTTAAGTGATTTTTGCATTTCCTCCTTATTGGCTTTTATGTTTTGACACATATTCTCTTGAATTTCTTTAAATGATTTTTGTGTTTCCCTTGTAAGGGATTCTAACTTTTGATCCATTTTCTCCTGTATTTCTTTATGAGATTTACTTATGTCCTTCTTGTGTTCCTCTAACAGCATCATGACCAGTGATTTTTAAATCCAAATCTTGTTTTTCTCGTGTGTTGGGGTATCCAGGACTTGCTGTTGTTGGAGAATTGGGTTCAGATGGTGTCATATTGCCTTGATTTCTGTTAATAATGTTCCTATGTTTGCCTTTTGCCAGCTGGTTATCTCTGGCATCAGTTGGTCTTGCTGTCCCTGGCTGGTGCTCGAATCTCATGTGAACACATAAGGCTATTTTCGCACCACTGGATGACTGGGTTTTCACCTGGCACAGATTGCTGTTTTGCTGCCCTACTCTTGGGTGCCGTTGGAACCCTGGTGTGTTCTGCCCCAAGCAATATTATACTTGGGTTGTCTCTGTGAACCTGGTGCTGCCTGTCTGCTCTGTCAGGGAGCAAAGATGGCGGCGGGGACCTCTGCCAAGTGCTGACTACCCTACAGGGCACAGTACCCATGCCTGGCTGGCACACAGATGAACCACTGATCTTCCCAGGTCCTAGGTGCAGGCACTAGCCTGGTGGTCTGCATCCCCAGAGATCTTAAACTCGGGATATTACAGTACCTGGAGTCGCTTGTCCTGTCTGACCTGGAGCGAAGACCTCTATGGTTTCTACATCAGCTCTCGGTTTCAAGTTCCTGCCCAATTTGAGTTCCTGCTTTGGCTTTCCTCAGTGGACTGTGATCCAAGATTTGTAAGCCTAATATACTCTTTCCTCCCCAATCTTCTTTTGATTATGATGTTTCATCACAGCAATAGTAACCATAAATAAGAAACATACATAATATGTCCTGATTAGTTTTTGTTTTGCCTACTTTTCATATGTCTTGTTACTGCCCACTGTTACCTCCATTCTTTTTTTCATGTCATATTACATAAGATCTTTTATTTTTATTGTTTGAAAATTTCATATACATATCTAATGTATTTTGATAAATCAGTCACCCCAGTCACTCTCCTCTAATCCCTCCCTGTACCTCCATCTTTCCTACTTTCCAATCTCATGAGTTCTAAAAGAATAAAACAAATCTCTGATTCCACCTAGTTCTTCTGACAAGTATTTCCATAGGTATAAGTGCCTTATACTGAATCATCTGCACTTATCCTTGATGAAAACTGACTCTCCTTGCAGCATAGATCAATTTCTAATTGTTCCTTTGCTATGGGTAAGAGTTTTTGACTCCATCCTTGATCCATGATGAGATTTTTTATGTCTTGATCTTGCACAGAAATTGTATATCAGCCATAGCTGCTGGAAAATCATATGTGCTTCCTAGTTTTGCCTGGAGAATACTATTTGCTGTAGTTATCTGCTACTTCTGACTCTTACAATCTTTCTGTTCCCTCTACTATAATCTTCAGTCCTTGGGAGGAGGAATGTAATACCAATGTCCCATTTAAGGCTGTATATTCTATGCCCCATTCTTTCCCATTAATCAGGTATGAGTCTATGCATAAATAGCTATCTTCTGTGTAAAGAAGCCTCTCCAAAGAAAATCAAGAGATGCACTGATCTATGGGTATAAAGAGAAGTATGTAGGAAGTAATTTAGTACAATATCCTTTTAGCAGAATAACAATAGTAGGTTCTCATCTATGGACTCTGAACTACCCAGTCATGGCATTTTGGCCCCATTAATGGTGGCAAATATGTTCTGTCTTTCAGCGCAGAGTTAAATTCAGTGCCTGATAACTTCTATAACCTTCATGGTACTATTACATCAGTCAGTGTGTCTTATTTGTTAGTGTAGCTTCCAAGATTCACAGATGGGTTGGGTTGAAAACTTATTTCCACAGTAGCATGCATCACAGAACATCTTCCTGCTCTATGAATGTTAGTCCCTAGGAATGAAGTTTTCAGATCAGTATGGACTTTATTTCCCTGTATTTTGGGACTCAAGTATGTAGTGTCTTCAGCAACAGGGTCTAACCATCAGAAATTTACCATCTAGAGACTTTGCTCTCAATCTTAATGCTGTGACTGTTTAATAAAGTCCTTCATGTTGTGGTGACTCTGCTACCTTAAAATTATTTTCATTGCTACTTCATAATTATAATTTTGCTATTCTTGTGAATCATTATGTAAATGACTTTGGAGATAGAGATTTAACAAAGGTGTTGTGACCCAGAGGTTTAGAGCTGCTGATCAGGTAACCAAAACCAATAACCATAGCCTATTATTTATATTTAGGGGGTATGAGTATCTCATTGACTAAACACTTGAAAAGATATAACCTATAACTGTCACTGGGTTTATTTGGTAGTTATGGTGTCTGAAAAACATATTGTCCTCCTATAGAGTAGTTACATTTAAACTTGTTTATATATATAAAGTAATTTTCTATGTAGTATATTTACACATTTTTTTCAAATGACTTTACTGTTAGCTTCTCCTCCATATACTTCCCCTTCTACCATGCCCTCTCATCTCTTACTTCATGGCACGATTCTTTATTCATTGTTGTTACCCATTTACCCTTCACAGGACTTGTATTTTAGATCTCATTCTTTGAAATCCCCAGCATGGCCCCTTACCATTTTCCTTACTTCTGAGCTTACTTCGATTTAATTGTAGTTATCTAAACATTCAAATCTACCATTTGCATATGAAAGAGAATATGTTTTGTCTTTATGCATATGGGTTAATTCACTTAGAATAATTATCCCCAGTTCCATAGACAACATCTTAAAAAAAAAAAAGAAGGAAATACATGTTGTATGAATGTGAAATAAATGAGCAAGTGCTTAGGGTACCAGTTGAATCTTTCAACTAATAATCCCTCTGAATTATAACACATCATTTACAAGCCCCGTGGTTATAGATTTTCATTTGTGTGAATGATATTTACAAATAGACTTTTAAAACATCTTACTGGCTAATGCATTTTATTAACAAAATGCTAGAAGAATCCCCGAGGAGATGTGCAAGTGAATGAGAAGATAATGCTGCTTGAATTTTTAATGAAAATGATAAATAGAATAGAAGTTGGTTTTATCACTTACTACTAAAAATAAACCTCATAGGCATATCAGTAAATTTTAATGCATATTTACACTAAATCCAACCGAATCAACGCTTATTGAACATTGTTTTAATAAAAACAACACATTCTTATTCAAAATCATAGATTCAGAACAACAGAGAATTTCCTTGTATAACCAGCCCATTTAAACCCTATTGTCATATTTAACATTTCTATTGCTGTGATGAGACATCTTGACTAAGGTGACTTAAAGAAAAAAGAGTTTATTGGGGACTTGCTCCCAATTTCAGAGAGTAAGTCTATTACTTTCATGGAAGGTATGACATGGATGCAAGCTTGCAGACATGACAAGCATGGTGCTTGGGTAGTAGCTGAGTACTTACATGCATATCCACAGACACAAGACAGAGAGAGAAGGATGGAGGGGAAAGAACAGGGAGGGAGAGAGACTGATAAAAAGGGGGGTGACAGGAGAGTTACATGATAATAAAATTGTGTAGGCTTCTGAAACATCAAAGTTCATCCCCTTGACACATCTCTTTCCACAAGATCACACCTCCTAACCCTTATCATACAGTTCAGTTCCATTGACTGGGGACTAAATATTCAAGCATATAAACCTATAAGGCCATTATCATTCAAATCGCCATACCTATTTTCCTCTTATGCAGATGATGACTATATTCCATAGATGGTGCTAGTTTTAAACACTTTTAGGCTAGGATCCTATGTTAGATATTTTTGGCATCTATGTCTTATCCTTTCATGTTCCATCTGATTTCAGTCCCAGCCAAAGCAGATGAACACTTCTTACAAGACCCACTGTAACTGTGTTAGTAGTGCCTCATCAAAGTGTACATCACTCATATTCCTAACTTTTCTTAGTATATACTCTGACTCTACTTTCTATTTGGTCTATCAGTACAGAGGTAACAACAACCTAGGGGCCATGCTTCACAGCATACATATGCAATTCTTGAGAAAACTTTCTTTTTCAGAAGATTCCACTATATAAGAATATAACTATATAAGAAACACCAATTTGGACAATTCACTGTTGTATTAGTTGATTTTTCCATATCTCAATTCCTTATTCTTGATTCCTGGGATTATTTTTACACCTCAAGTTCTGTTCCATAATTGGCAAGGGAGAAACATAAACTACAATAGGATTCTACAGAAGTGTACATAATGCACCTTGAAATACAGGGGTCTGCTGTAAGGATTTTAAGAAATGTATGCAATTAAGACTACTTAACATTGCTTCTCAGCCTTTGGCTATGATCAAGTGAAGACTACCTCACAACTATCTACTGAGATCACTACCATTAGTAGGCACAAGGTAGTTATCCTTCATTACAATGCATAGTCTGTCAAATTCAACAGAGAATTGTATTAAAGCTGAGGTTAAATCCAATATTGGGACAGACAATCATTTTCTCCTCTTGAAAATACAGTGTTCTAGCTCCAATATCATACAGCCCATAGTAACTGGGATTTTGATTAGGAGATAGAAAAGGCTCATGGTAAAGCCACCTTCATTGAAGCTTTGTTGCTCAGCTCTGACTTCCACCAAATGAGACTTTCCAAGCTCTCTTCTCTGAACATGGTTCCCCACTTGAGCTGTTTTCACTGCCAAATTAGAAAGTGTTTTAGTAAAATAACTAAAAACAACCCCTTAAATGATCACCTTTTTACCTTGGCTTTAGTTTTAGCAAATATTTATGTTCTTAGGCTTACAAATTTTAAGTTAAATCTCATTATCCAAGTGAGGAAACCCATTTGTTTAGTTACTTTGGATATGTTTCTGTTCTGTAGCTGTGAATTGCGACTAGTCCTCAGTATATGCTTTATGAGAATATAATCAAAGTGCTTTTCTTTTCTTCCACAAAATCTATAACTATGTATTGGCTGCCTAAAAAGGTAAGTTCAAATCATTTTAACACAAGCTGAATTTAAAAATACATATCAATGTTGTTTACATCAAAAGTATATGTTTATCTTTTCTTATTAAATATTTGTTTTATATTTGTCCTTAATATTTTTATGATTTATTTTTATTTGTTTTTGTGTGTCTACCATGTATGCTTAGGTACTCTTAGAAGCCAGAAGATGGCATTTGGTCTTCTGGGGTTAGGAGTTATAAGTGGTTGTAATCTGCCAGGATGTGAACTTGGTTCGTCTGAAAGAATAAATGTTTCTAACCACTGGGAAAATTTTCCAGTCCCATTTGCCCTTGATCTTACTGTTCCACTTTACTGCTACTTTTAGTTTTTGGTCAATTCATGTTAAGATGTAAGCAGAAATTTTCTCCCATAGTCATCCATGTTGTTAGCCCCAGGGGAACCCTACTTTCTTCAGAAATCTTGTGCGTGCCCCCAAATCATTCCAGTTCCTCTAATAGTGTACCATATCCAACCAAGCAATAGTGCCTTCTCTACATATTTCTAGAAGCCAAATGATTAAAAAAACCAAATAACCCTATTAAAAATGGGGTACAGAGTTAAACAAAGAATTTTCACCTGAATAACTTCGGATGGTGGAAAAGCATCTTAAAAAATGCTCAACTTCATTAGTAATCAGGGAAATGCAAATCAAAACAACCCTGAGATTTCACCTTATACTACGCAGAATGGCTAAGATTAAAAACTCAGGAGACAGCAGGTGTTGGCGAGGATGTGGAGAAAGAGGAACACTCCTCCACTGCTGGTGGGTTGCAAATTGGTACAACCACTCTGGAAATCAGTCTGGCGGTTCCTCAAAAAACTGGGCATGTCACTTCTGAAAGATCCTGCTATACCACTCCTGGGCATATACCCAGAGGATTCCCCGGCATGCAATAAGGATATGTGCTCCACTATGTTCATAGCAGCCCTATTTATAATAGCCAGAAGCTGGAAAGAACCCAGGTATCCCTCAACAGAAGAATGGATGCAAAAAATGTGGTATATATACACAATGGAGTACTATTCAGCCATTAGAAACAATGAATTCATGAAATTCTTGGACAAATGGATGGAGCTGGAGAACATCATACTAAGTGAGGTAAAATGGTGCTGGTTCAACTGGAGGTCAGCATGCAGAAGAATGCGAATTGATCCATCCTTGTCTCCTTGTACTAAGCTCAAATCCAAATGGATCAAGGACCTCCACATAAAGCCAGACACTCTGAAGCTAATAGAAAAGAAACTGGGGAAGACCCTTGAGGACATCGGTACAGGGAGAAAGTTTCTGAACAGAACACCAATAGCGTATGCTCTAAGAGCAAGAATTGACAAATGGGACCTCATAAGGTTACAGAGTTTCTGTAAGGCAAAGGACACCATCAAGAGGACAGATCGGCAACCAACAAATTGGGAAAAGATCTTCACCAATCCTACATCAGATAGAGGGCTAATATCCAATATATATAAAGAACTCAAGAAGTTAGACTCCAGAAAACCGAACAACCCTATTAAAAAATGGGGTACAGAGTTAAACAAAGAATTCTTACCTGAAGAACTTCGGATGGCGGAGAAGCATCTTAAAAAATGCTCAACTTCATTAGTCATTAGGGAAATGCAAATCAAAACAACCCAGTCTCAAAAGATCAATCATGGTATGCACTCACTAATAAGTGGATATTAGCCTGGAAAACTGGAATACCCAAAACATAATCCATACATCAAATGAGGTACAAGAAGAACAGAGGATTGGCCCTTGGTTCTGGAAAGACTCAGTGTAGCAGTATAGAGCAAAACCAGAACAGGGAAGTGGGAAGGGGTGGGCGGGAGAACAGGAGGAGGGAAGGGGGCTTATGTGACTTTCGGGGAGTGGGGGGGCCAGAAAAGGGGAAACATTTGAAATGTAAATAAAAAATATATGTAGTAAAAGAAAAAAAAAAGCAGCCCCTGTCCATGCAGAGCACTGTTGCTCACTGCTACTATTATTTTTGTGCCTTCTTTGGTAGGTATTGTTTGTTAGTATCTTGACCCTGAGTTCAATTTCCATGTTTTACTCCTCTTCTTTTTCTTTTTCTCTCATCCTTTAGAAGACAAAATGTTTGAGACAAAGATTATAGTAAAGCCAGATGCAGTTTTTATGTCAAAATCATCTATACTTCTGAAAGGCACTTTTATTTTATTAAGAGATGAGTAGGCATGCAGTGTTCTAGAAGGAATACAGCTGCTGCTTGAGATAAACACACAGTTTCTTCTGTCCCCTTCATGTTTAGTGATCTATTTAAATGATGATTATGCCACTATTAAAAATATTTTATTACATGTGTTCTATAAAACTGTTTTCTTCAAATCATTTTATTGTTAGAGAAATTTAAGGTAGGAAATATACTAAACTAATTTAGACAAATGTACAGCTAATTTCAGCTTATACTTTCCCAATCAAATTCCCATTTTGTAACTATCATGCCAATGAATAACATTTGGCCTAAAAATGTGACTTTCAGATATCCTTTGTGATAATCTTCTAAAGGAAGTAATGGTTTAAGGATCTTTTACATCACAATAGAAACTATTGCTTGTTTCAAAACAGATCTGAACTAGGTAGTTTTGGGTTTTTTTTTTTCCTTCCCTTTTTTCCCCTTATCTGGTATAATGTTCTTACTAGTCACACACATTGCTCGCTAGGAGACAATTCATTTTCATATGCATTCTGAGTGCTATGCAACGTGCTTGTATGAACTATTACATATATGGATCCTTTTTTGTAAGATTACAGTTTGCACTGAGAATTTGGAGCAGTTTATTATCAGGGGTTTTTCTGTTTTTGATGAAAGGCTCAACCAGCTCTTCTTAGTGCACTTTCCTTTGATAAACTTCCCATGGGAACTTCAACAGGAAAACAGATTATTCCTCGTTGCTTTCTGGGAAAGCTATGAGTCATATTATTGGGCAGACTGAAGGTGTTTCTGTTAGGCTGCTCATCACCAAGCTCTCAGTTCCAGGTGCTTACTTAATAGCCCCTAAATTTTGGCTTACCTTAAGGTTTTCTCATCAACTTGAATTGCAACCAGATTCTAGGTTTGTATTTTTATCTTCCCATTGCTGGAGACTAGTAGCATGCATCAGATCTTTACATAGAGAAACACACAAACTGAGACCTTTCCTATCTTCTTCCTTTTAGAAATGATACTACTTTTCATTGAGAGATAAAATCATATGTTGCATGCAACATATTATATGTTGTAAGAAGTCATAACTGTAGGAAGTAATACAAATGTTGGCAAGAAACAGTTATTCTACTGTGTATATAGTATTTCCTTTCTTGTGGACCAAATGTATTAGTTGCTTAAGAGAAGAGTAGTTACATTGCTTAGCTTCAAATCCATCAATGTACTAAGCATATAACTTAACTTTATTTTTGTCATATATAAAAAATAAAATTTTAATTCTTTTTCTCAGAGATTTTTCTAGACTTTCTGTAGTCTTGAGTTTTCTTACCATTCTGAAGAGGTCTGCTATTTAAAAGCTACACTTAGAATCTGTGCTGGTGGTGGCTTCTCTTGCTCCACTGGAAGGGTAGCCCTAGCAGTACTCAGTGGCATCATCAAACTCTATTCACTCTACAGCATGTTTTGATTTCAGCGTCTGACATTGATGCCGTAGCTGAGAAACCCTTCAAAGTCCTCTTAGAATAAGATTGGAATATGCCAATTAGTATTTCTGCAAAGATTATACTTCATCAGATATACCACTAAACCTTGTGTTGCCCAATGAAAGTCCACTGATAGCCAATTGGTATGCTCTTCTCTGAGGAGACTATATCTCCCAGTGTCAGTATTCTTTTGTTACTTGTAGTTCTTTGTGTAGGCTTGAAGCATTGTGGCTTTCCTCCTCCAGTTTTGGCATGCCCTTTTTTTTGCATATAATAGTGTGACCTGAAAACATATATATGAATTATACATATACATACCAAGCAGGCTACACACACACACACACACACACACACACACATTCATATAGCAATGGCTAATGAAATAGGAAAACATGAATTTGAAATAGCAAGGAGAGATATATGTGAGGGTTTGGAACAAGGAAGGGTAAGGGAGAAATGACGTGATTAAAATTTTTAAAAAGTTCACTGAACTAATAGTTGACATTTCATCTGCAGTGTGAATTTTGTAGTCATAAGAATGTCACAGACATCTTAATTCCATTTTCTACTGCTTTGTCTTAGACTACATAAATCACAAATTTTAAACTAAGTTATAGTTCGTTTATTCAACCCTGAGTCATCAACCAAGCATAATGAAGATACTTGCCAAAGTGCTTCATTTATCCTACAATGCTATCAACCTTTCTTATTTAATTGTGTTGGCTTTCCCTACTGTAGCTTTAAATCCATCTTTCCTCCTTGCCTCCCTAGATTGTTTACCCAAGCCTGGTATTTTGTGCCCCTTCTCTGAATTGCTGAGGTATAATCATGCATTAACTTAGTGTTGTCATCATATTCTCAAATGTCCATTTAACATTTTCTTTGTTATTCAATTAATCTATCTTATCTCCTGCCCCACCCCAAGCCTTTGCAAAGTTGGTAAACCCTCTGAGAGGATGCATTATGCTCTTTTTGTGTCTGTCATAATGCTTACAACTAATATCTGAGGAGACATGATTCCCCTGCATAATGGCCTCTTCAAATGTCTGTAACATGTTGACTCTGAGAGATTTCTGTGACTGGAGAAATGTCAAGTGGTTATGAATAATCTAACATTTGAAATATTAAAAAATGCTTATATTGTACTTTAAAGGTATTAGTGGCAGTTGCATTTTCCTATTTATTTATAAAAACAATACTTATGCCAACACACTCTAGATATTATAATTTTCATGCATGTTTGCTGAGCACTTGTTACAGAAGACAGAAAGGTAGGTACTCTGAGAAAAGTCTAAAGACTTCAAGACTAATTGAGAGAAGACCATCTCCATCCCCTGAGTGGGTAGCACCTTCTAGTATGTACTCCAAGTATAAAGAGGTCTGGGGAAAATCAGTGCTCTTTTCCTACTATCTTCCCTCACTTCTTGCTGATGAGTAGGCTAGCTTCTGTTGTTTCTATTTCCCTTTCTGTTTCCGTTTCCATTGCTGTTATCTTTGTTGCTATTGCTGCTGCCACATGGCCACAATCTTTCACTAACATAACTCTCCAGTTCTTTAGCCTTCTAACCTGGACTGAATACCAGTATATTCTCTAGGTTTTAAATACTAATGAGGCATTCCGCCTCCTATACTGAGCAAGTTACCTGCTTTTCATTTCTCCAGCATTCAGACAGCCAGTATTGGAGTACCCATCCCTTATTGTGTAAACTATTCTAATACATTCCCTATATAATATGTATTTATTCTGTTGTTTGTGTTCCTCTAGAGAAGCCTGACTAATAGTGTTATGAGTAACACATAGCCCACACTGAGAGTGTAATCATGTAGAAATTACTTCTTTATATTTCAAGGTCCTCCTGTGCAAAGTAGGAATACAATAGTGCATATATCACTGGATTATTTTTGTGAATCATATGCAAGATGCTTTTAACAACATTAAACATTCAGTAAATTCTCAAATACTAGAGAATGGGCATGTGCAATTATATAAAAAGTTAACAGAACTTTTACTTTTCTTTATGTCAAATTAACCAGAGAAAAGGAGTAGCCAAATATAAAGGAAATGCAAATTATGTTCACATCTTTGAAGAGAGGCAAAATTAAAGCAGCACAAAACAAAAGCAAACACAGCTCATGAATTAACTCCCAAGGGCAATGGCTACAAGAAAGGGGTTGTCAGCTATAGCAAGTTCCATATAAACAAGTAGAATTGCTCAACCAACAGTGAATAGTTTACCTTCAGAGATTGCTATTAGGTGAACTTTATGTCTCTTTCAGTTTATAGAGCAATTAATGATACAACTGAACTCCTGCTAGGATGCTCTAGTCTATGGCGCAAAGGCTGTTGAAGGGTTCAAGTGTTTAGGTCAGGTGGTATTTGGGACACAGGCATAAGCAGACTTAAGTTCAAGACAGACAATAAGAAATGTTATCCAATAAAAGGAAACTATAAAATAAAAGAATAAACTATGATTTAAAAAGTACGAAGTCAGGCTTTCAGAAACAAGATATGCCAAGTGCCAGGGAATAAGCTACCTGATTCAGAGATGCTGAGCACTGAAGCTAGAACAGGAGGTTAATATAAGCATGCCATATCAGCGTGTCATAGGAAGGAGGTATTTGATCCTGCCCCCTGCAGGCCTGCTGCAGAAGCTGGATTGGAAATTATTGCATGTGGGGGAAAATCAATTGCAGATCATTAAATTAAGTGAGATAAACCAGACTCAGAAAGGCCAATATCATATATTCTCTGTCATAATAAGAAAGATGAAAGGACAAGAGAAAAGTAACAGGTAAATGGGTAGTTACAGATAAGGAAGACAGCACCGGAGGAATGAATATAGTCAAAGTACTTGTTCGAAACTTTAATGATAAAAATCCATCATTTTGTATCAAGAAAATTTGCTACTAGCTTTTAGAAAAAGCCTTTCTTCATCCCTAACAAGGTACATTTCCTGAATAATGCTTTTAAGACAATTATTTGTATATTTGTTGAGTACATAGTACATACTCCAAAATAGCCACTGCTGGAAACATTTTTGAAATGTCTGTTTTTTTGTTTTTTTGGGTTTTTTTTTAATTTTATGATGGTGTAGCCTTGAGCCATGGAGAGCACAGCTGTCTACCATTTCTTCTCCATCACTCTGGATCTCAGGGGTAAATCTCTGAGATTATTATCTGCTCATTTCCCTGGAAATACTGTAGAGAAAGGACGTATGCCTGATTTAAAGTATCCAGAGGATCATGGCAGAGGTCTTTGAATAAGCTCAAACCATAGTACTGCAAACTTCTAGGACAGGCAGGGTCCATGGAAGGGCTGATTCATACCAAGTTATAACTCCAGGTTACCTTAATTTCATGTTTTGTCACATCTTCAATTCTTTCTTTGACTCAAGCTACATTATCATCATCATCATTATTATTATTATACTAATGGGTAAAGGAAACAATGATCAAACTCCTAAATATCAAGGGTAATACCACTTGTGTATTTTGTTTCAATTCCAATTCTTTAGAAACTTATTTAGAAATTCTTTAACTAGAGTGCTGCTTAATAATGCACACTTATTTTGTATGCCTTGAGGAAGGGTCTTGCTATGTAGCACTGGCTGGCCTGGAACTCATTCTGTACCTCAGGCTGACACAGAATTTGTAAACCTCCTGCTTTAGCCCCCAGATGCTGAGATTACAGATGTGTGCCACTATACCAGAAGATATCTTGCCTTTCTAACCATTTCTCAGGTACTTGTGATGCTGCTGATCTCCGGACAACTTTTGGATAGCAGGGAATCATTAGATAATGTATTTAATGACACAATGAGCCTTTTGCCACAGTCTGTTGGCACAGGTCATTTCTTGCCTGTTATCAAGTGCTTGAAGTCATAATGTGCTTGAAGAAATGTAGAAATGAAAAATTTTGCAAACTGGAGTTGAAGCTACCACATAAGCAGAAAGCCAGGGCACCATATCCTTCCCTATAGAAAGGAAGTGCCCAGGAATGGCAAGAGTAAGTTAATCATATTGCTTTCTCCTCCAGGTACCAAGCAATGGCTGATTATTTCCTAATAGAAGCTGCTAATCTCAATACTGTGTGAGCTTGCTGGTCTTTGTTCCTTCTTCATTGGTCTTGCAACATAACGAAGTCTTGTTTTAGGGAAAGAACCTCTTTCTTTAAATGTTCAGTTATTTGGTCCCATTTCTGTAACTATAAATTAGCCCTATTTCTAAAGGCTTGTGCTTTCATCTATATGTTACTTTTGCCTCTTTTCCTATCCAGTTTCACATTCTTGCTAGACTTCTTTTTGTTTCTTCCTTGTAATGATAACATTTTACATTCCTGGGGAATTTATGCAGTCTCAAATGTAGATGTGTTGTTAATATTATCTCATTTATATGTTCATTATTCTGTATTTTTAGATGCCACGCTAGTTTACATGAAATTTAAAGCATCCTCAGAACCTAGAGAGTTCATGCATTTTAATCAACTGGGAAATCAGAGTATTCATGAAAATATGCTCTCCATGACTCTATGCATATGTTTTGAAGTGTCCTGTTGGGTATCAGTTATACACAGAAAATTGTAGGAAAGAGAACAAGAACAAACCAAAAGAGCAGGATGGAGGGGAAAATATGACAGAGGGCAGAGAAATTAGTGCAATGTTTCTTTGCTGAGCTAGACAGCTAAGTGGGTGTCTATGTACAAGGGAACACAGACTTCACTGAACTTAAAAAATGAATTAAAATCAGTATGTTAAGAATCATTATCCTTTAGTAATTTAACAACTTACTCCTTGACATCATGATTAATATAATCATAGGGTGCTTTTTAGAATTATTATATATATTCTTTATTTACATTTCAAATGTCCCCTTTCCTGGTTCCCCACCCCCAACCCCCAAAAAATCCCATAACCCATCTCCTCTACCCCTACTTCCCCAATCAACCTACTCCCACTTCCCTATCCCGGTATTTCCCTACACTGCAGCACCAAGCCTTCGCAGGACCAAGGGCTTCTTCTCCCTTTGGTGTCCAACAAAATGGCCATCCTCTGCAGTCTATGCGTCTGGAGCCATGGGCAACTCCATGTGCACTCTTTCATGGATAGTTTTGTCCCTGGGAGCTCTGGGAGTACTGGGTGGCTCATATGGCTGTCTGTTCTATGGCACTGCAAACCCCTTCAGCCCCTTGGGTCCTTTCTCTAGCTCCTCCATTGGGGACCCTGTGCTCAGTTCAATGGCTGGCTGAGAGTGTTCCCCTCTGTATTTGTCATGCACTAGCAGAGCCTCCAAAGTGACAGCTCTATCAGGCTCTGGTCAGCAAGCACTTGTGGGCATCCACGATAGTGCCTGACTTTTGTAACTACATATGGGATAGATTCCTAGGTGGGGCAGTCTCTGAATGGTCTTTCCCTCAGACTCTGTTCCACACTTTGCATCTGTATCTCCTTCTGTGGGTATTTTGGGTATTTTGTTCCCTCTTTGTAGAAGGAATAGATATCCATACTTTGTTCTTCCTTCTTCTTGAGCTTCATTTGATCTGTAAATGGTGTCTTGGGTATTCCAAGCTTCTGGGATAATATTCACTTTTCAGTGAGTGCATACCATGTGTGTTATTTTGTGACTGGGTTACCTCATTAAGGATGGTATTTTCTAGTTCCACACATTTGCCTAAGAATTTCATGAATTCATTGTTTTTGATAGCTGAGACATATTCCATTGTGTAAATGTATCATATTTTCTGTATCCATTCCTCTGTTGAGGGACATCTGGGTACTTTCCATCTTATGGCTATTTATAAATAAGGCTGCTATGAACATAGTGGAGCATGTGTCCTTATTACAGCTGGAGAATCATCTGGGTGTATGTCCAGGACTGGTATAGCTGTGTTCTCCTGTAGTATTATGCCCAATTTTCTGAGGAACATCCAGACTGATTTCCAAATTGGTTGTACCAGCTTGCAATCCCACCAGCAGTGAAGGAGTGTTCCTCTTTTTCCATATCCTCTCCAACACCTGCTGTCTCCTGAGATTTTTTTTCAGAATTTTTTTTATATATATTTTTTATTTGATGTATTTTTTTATTTACATTTCAAATGATTTCCCCTTTTCTAGCCCCCCACTCCCCGAAAGTCCCGTAAGTCCCCTTCTCTCCCCCTGTCCTCCCACCCACCCCTTCCCACTTCCCCGTTCTGGTTTTGCCAAATACTGCTTCACTGAGTCTTTCCAGAACAAGGGGCCACTCCTCCTTTCTTCTTGTACCTCATTTGATGTGTGGATTATGTTTTGGGTATTCCAGTTTTCTAGGTTAGTATCCACTTATTAGTGAGTGCATACCATGATTCACCTTTTGAGTCTGGGTTACCTCACTTAGTATGATGTTCTCTAGCTCCATCCATTTGCCTAAGAATTTCATGAATTCATTGTTTCTAATGGCTGAATAGTACTCCATTGTTTAGATACACCACATTTTTTGCATCCACTCTTCTGTTGAGGGATACCTGGGTTCTTTCCAGCTTCTGGCAATTATAAATAGGGCTGCTATGAACATAGTAGAGCATGTATCCTTATTACATGCTGGGGAATCCTCTGGGTATATGCCCAGGAGTGGTATAGCAGGATCTTCTGGAAGTGAGGTGCCCAGTTTTCGGAGGAACAGCCAGACTGATTTCCAGAGTGGTTGTACCAATTTGCAACCCCACCAGCAGTGGAGGAGTGTTCCTCTTTCTCCACACCCTCTCCAACACCTGCTGTCTCCTGAATTTTTAATCTTAGCCATTCTGACTGGTGTAAGGTGAAATCTCAGGGTTGTTTTGATTTGCATTTCCCTAATGACTAATGAAGGTGAGCATTTTTTAAGATGCTTCTCCACCATCCGAAGTTCTTCAGGTGAGAATTCTTTGTTTAACTCTGTACCCCATTTTTTAATAGGGTTGTTTGGTTTTCTGGAGTCTAACTTCTTGAGTTTTTTATATATATTGGATATTAACCCTCTATCTGATGTAGGATTGGTGAAGATCTTTTCCCAATTTGTTGGTTGCCGATTCACAATAGCCACAAATAGTATAAAGTATCTTGGGGTGACTCTTACCAAACATGTGAAAGATCTGTATGACAAGAACTTCAAGACTCTGAAGAAGGAAATGGAAGAAGACCTCAAAAAATGGGAAAACCTCCCATGCTCATGGATCGGTAGAATCAATATAGTTAAAATGGCCATTTTGCCAAAAGCAATATACAGATTCAATGCAATACCCATCAAAATTCCAACTCAATTCTTCACAGAGTTAGAAAGAGCAATTATCAAATTCATTTGGAATAACAAAAAACCCAGGAGAGCTAAAACTATTCTCAGCAACAAAAGAAAGTCTGGGGGAATCAGTATCCCTGACCTCAAGCAATACTACAGAGAAATAGTTTTAAAAACTGCATGGTATTGGTACAGTGACAGGCAGGCAGATCAATGGAACAAGATTGAAGATCCAGAAATGAACCCACACACCTATGGCCACTTGATCCTTGACAAAGGAGCTGAAAACATCCAATGGAAAAAAGATAGCCTTTTCAACAAATGGTGCTGGTTCAACTGGAGGTCAGCATGCAGAAGAATGCGAATTGATCCATCCTTGTCTCCTTGTACTAAGCTCAAATCCAAATGGATCAAGGACCTCCACATAAAGCCAGACACTCTGAAGCTAATAGAAAAGAAACTGGGCAAGACCCTTGAGGACATCGGTACAGGGAGAAAGTTTCTGAACAGAACACCAATAGCGTATGCTCTAAGATCAAGAATTGACAAATGGGACCTCATAAAATTACAATGTTTCTGTAAGGCAAAGGACACCATCAAGAGGACAAATCTCCTGAGATTTTTATCTTAGCCATTCTGACTTGTGTGAGGTGAAATCTCAGGGTTGTTTTGATTTGCATTTCCCTGATGACTAAGGATGCTGAGCATTTCTTTAGGTGCTTCTCAGCCATTCGATATTCCTCAGGTGAAAATTGTTTAGCTCTGTATTCCATTTTTAATAGGGTTATTTGGTTCTCTGGAGTCTACCTACTTGAGTTCTTGGTATATATTAGATATTATCCCTGTGTCAGATGTATGGTTGGTGAAGATCTTTTCCCAATCTGTTGGTTGCCATTTTGTCCCATTGACAGTGTCCTTTGCATTACAGAAACTTTGCAACTTTATGAGGTCCCATTTGTCAGTTCTTGATCTTGGAGCACAAGCTATTGGTGTTTTGTTCAAGAAATTTCCCCCTGTGCCCATGTGCTCACGGCTCTTCCCCAGTTTCTTTTCTATTAGTTACAATGTGTCTGTTTTTTTGTGGAGGTCCTTGATCCACTTGGACTTGAGCTTTGCACAAGGAGATAAGAATGAATCAAGAATACATTCTTCTGCATGTTAATTGCCAGTTGAACCAGCACCATTTGTTGAAAATGCTTCTTTTCTCCACTGGATGATTTTAGCTCCTTTGTCAAAGATCTGGTTTGTGGGTTCATTTCTGGGTCTTCAATTCTATTCCATTTATCTACCTGCCTGTCACTGTACCAATACCATGCAGTTTTTAAAGTTATTGCTTGGTAGTACTGCTTGAGGTCTGGAATGGTAATTCCCCCACAAGTTCTTTTACTGTTGAGAATATTTTTAGCTATCTTGGGTTTTTTGTTATTCCAGTGAATTTGAGAATTGCTCTAACTCTATGAAGAATTGAGTTGGAATTTTGATGGGGATTTCATTGAATGTATGTCCTTTAAGATTAATAATATAGAGTCATCAGATATGTTATCTTTATAATTTTCTATAAATAATTAAAGAATTCTTTTTTATTTTATGTTCATATGACTTCAACTTTTTCAGTTTAGGAGATCTTTATTTTGCATGTAGTTTTTTTTTTTTTTTTTTTTTTTTTGCAGAAATAACATAGATATAGGGCTGGTAATCTAGTGCACTTATGGTGAATAAGACTGTAAATCAGGCCAATGAACACAGAGTCAAGACCATAAGATGTAACTGTTGAAGAATTTAAGGGGCTATAGTCAAGCCCTTTTAGAGTTCTCAGTATAAAGTATCAGGCTTTTTGTCTTGGAAAGTTTTGAAGATTTCACAGAGGAGGAAAGGTCTTGGTAGGTAGAAAACCTCTCTAAAATCCTTCTAGATAAGGAGACCAGGTCTGTACACAAGAATGTGATTGGGGATGACAAGAGAGGATGGGAAAGGATGAAAAGAGTTAGGGAGTTAGGCCAAGGAAGGCTGAGAGGAGATTTAGGTTTTGGAGAGCTTAGTCGATCAAGTTAAAGCATGTGAATTGCATTTTAAAAGCAATAGGGAGTCTACTAAAAGGTTTTAAGCATCAGAATAAAATGGTTACTTTTACACTTTAAGAAAATTTCCTGCAGTGATAGCAAAGGATTAGAAGAGCATAATGAATTCAGGAAAAAAAATGGTGAGAATGTAAACAATGCGGTAATAGCAGGGATGGAGAAAGAATGCTATAAATTTCCAAGATAAAAGTACTAGAAAGTTATGAGTATTTACAGATACCGGTAGAGATGATTTTTCAAGACTGTTATTTCTAAAAATGTAGAAAGTTAGGGAGCATGGTATGCTCCATTTGTACCACTCATTCATTTACTCAACAGTCTTTTACTGAATGTCTACCATATGCTAGAGACTGGAAAGGATCAAAACAGATACTATTCTGGCCTTTCTGGCTTAAAAAAATTCTGTCATGGAAGAGAGTAAATGACATAGTCTTAGAAATGTATAATTTAAATCAAATGGCTTTGGATAGCTGGAGTCAAGACAATTAGGAGTTTGGATGCATACAAGTAAATTTAGGATATTCCCAAAGAACAGTGCCTCTTAGAGCATTAAACTTTTTTAAAGATCCAAAGATGCCGGGCGGTGGTGGCACACGCCTGTAATCCCAGCACTTGGGAGGCAGAGGCAGGCGGATTTCTGAGTTCGAGGCCATGCTTGGTCTACAGAGTGAGTTCCAGGACAGCCAGGGTTACACAGAGAAACCCTGTCTCAAAAAAAAAACAAAAAAAAACAAACAAACAAAAAAAAAAAACAAAAACAAAAAACCAAAAAAAAAAAAAATCCAATGAAATTATAGTGGTCAATTATATCCCATACCATATACCCTTTACTTTATCTCCCTTTCTCTCTTATTAGTCCTCTTTTATTCATAGATAATCTGCTTCCACTTCAGTGTAAAAAGAATAATTTTTCAAATAAAATGAACAGGAGCAGGATAAAATGAATATGGTAGGACACCTATGTAGAGGGTTTTGCAGGAAAGCAGGTAGAGACAAGATTTCAGAAGGAGATGGAATCCATTTATAGGAAAGCAGAAAACAGCCATCATGGTGAATTAGAGGGGATGTTTGTAAGGACAGAAGAACATAAGACTGGTGAATATCACTAAAACAGAAACAAATGTTCAAACAGATGGGGGAAGACAGAAGGCCAGTTAAAGATAAGGGAGCAACAATAAAGAAGGAAGCAAAGCAAAAGGCAATGCATGATTTCCCACGTCCAATAGATGGTATTGGATATTTTGGTTTACTGACTTGCCCCCTTAATTAATTCTCTTTATTATCTTTTGGTAGGCTCAACCAAATACCTTGCCTCATTAAATATCAAGGAAAGTATGCATAAAAAGGAAAAATAGAATTCATATTGATTTTAAATATTCTCAGGGGAACTTGTTTTGGCACTTCCACCACTGCCTGTCATTTGGAAGAGTGATTGAAAATTTCAGATTCATGAAATCATTTTCCAGCATACTTGCAATGTAATCACATTCCATAATGTGTGCTTCTTGTTCTGTGAAATGAATCAGAGCACAGTAGCCATTTTTATCTCTTCTTGGAAGAAAAATCAAGATGCAAAAGGTCCTCCCAGTCAGTCATATTGGTGTACATCTTACACAGGAAGGAATTCTTGTTAGGGAAGTTTGCTGTAACCCCCAAACTAACTACTTAAAGGAAATCTATCACTCCCTCCCCTGTTTCCCGGCTTCTGTGTTGTTTTTTTCAATACTTGTGGTATCACTTTCTACATCAAGTTACCTCCTATGTTATAGTCTTCAATTCATGTCCTTTCTATTAATACCAATCATTTCTGAAGTATCTGCCATGTAGCATGCACAGTGATATTGAAGGATACATTGTCTTGCTTAAGAAACCGTTAACTGTGTTGGGGTAGGGGGACAGAGATTGAGATATAAAGTAAGTAAATAAATAAATAAATGAATGAATAAATAAATAGGGAAAAACAAAGCCATTTAAGGTATATTCAAGGCAATTATAGAGGATACACTTAAGAGATATTAAATTCTATGTAATATTTTTTGTTACTGGCATGTATTTATTTTACATAATACTGGGTTCCAAAAGGATAATTTTGTTTATGGACATGATGCACTTTGACTGCCTACCCCATACCATCTACCCTTTCTTTTATCTCCCTTTCCTCCTATTATTCCCACTTTGGTTCCTAGTGTTCTCCTTTAGTGTTACATGCACTTAATTTTATGTATTTATATAAAAATCAGGATCAACAGATGAAAAACAATGTGACTGAGTCTGACTTAATTAGTTTAATATGATGCTCTCTAATAGCATACACTTTTTGCTTGCTACACATACATTTGTTCTTCATTGTTGTTGATTAGAATTGCTTTATGGGTATGTGTATATGTGTACCATAATTTTCTTTATCTATATTATATATATATATATCTATATATCTATATATATATCTATCTATCTATATATATATATATCTTCCATATATTGATCTCAAATATCTTAACCTTTAAGAATTATATAATTCATAGTTAAGACATTTTCACCTTTTAGGTATACGCATCTGCGCTGAAGTACGAAAGATCCAATATCCTTTAATGGCAAATGTTTGTTTCCCAGTCATAAGGCATGTGAATGTCCCAAAGTGAGCTTCATTAACAATTATACAAACCTAAAGGGGTGTGCTGTGTTAGATTTATTTATCTATTACAATTCCTTACATATTTCAGATTCATTTTATTTTTTAAAGTTATTTCATTTACTATTTGAGAAAATAATTTTGTAATTTTCCCTTCATTTCCTCTTTCCAAACTCTTGCATATGCACCTCATGTCTTAGTTGGAGTTTTACTACTGTGAACAGACACCATGACCAAGGCAAAGCTTATAAAAGACAACATTTAATTGGAGCTGGCTTACAGATTCAGAGGTTCAGTCCATTATCATCAAGGCAGGAACATGGCAGCATCCAGGCAGGCATGGTACAGTAGCAGATGAGAGTTCTACATCTTCATCTGAAGGCTGCTAGAAGAATATTGACTTTCAGGAAGCTAGGGTGAGGGTCTTAAGCCATGCCATTAGTGACACACCTGCTCCAACAAGGCCACATACCTCCTAATAGTGCCACTCCTTGGGCCAAGCATATACAAACCATGACACCTCATCCCCTGCACTGTTTCAAACGTATGGCCTCTTTTTGTCTTAATTGCTGTTACATGCATATGCATATATACATATATACATATATTTATAACAATAACATGCTCAATCTGCATAATGGTACTTGTATGCATATTTTCAGAACTGACTATTTGGTAGTGGATAACTAGTTGTTATTCTCATCCCTGGGGAAGACTATTTTTCCTACTTGCAGCTTTCTTTAGTTGCCTGTAGTTCTTTGTGTAGGATGGAGTTAAACAAAGGACATATATACCATATACCCATTATTATTTCCCCTTTCTCTCTTCTTAATCTTCTTTGTTTCCCAGATAGTCTTGTTTCTACTTCAGTGTTAAAAGAATAATGGTTCTCCAAGCTTTTGCTTATCAACTTTAGCATGTCTACTGTTGTCTTTCTTCAGCTCATATGTAGTCAGTCATATTGGTGAGACTTTCTTAGTGTAGCTAATAATATTTTTAGAAAACACAATTTCACAGGAATCCCATGATTTTTCTGAAACTTACAATTTTCTGTTAGACATTCCATAGTGTTTTTTGAACCTTAGATGCAAGGGTGTTTTATATATGATTGTTTTGTCCATGAGGATTGGGCTCCATAATTCTTTGATTGTGGTTGTATGTAATGATCATTACATGTTATAAAAGAAGTTTTCTTGATGAGAGATCAAGATTCCACTTGAGTGTGGGTATAAAGGCAGCTATTTACAGTGGGATTAGGGATTATCTTGATTTAGTAAAGTGATGGTTGTCTAGGATATAACTACCCCTAGGTAGTTAAGGTCTCTTGTTCTCTTGTTGAGCAGATCTCAAGATTGATTAGAGAGTCATTGTTTACTGCCAAGGTATATACATGCCACTAGTGAATCTTGTGGTGATTGTGCCGTGTTGGTCATTGTTGTGGTTTATAGCCATTATAGCTGGGTATACCTATTGGTTGTGTCCCTTAGATTGATCATATTTTTATTTTTCCTTCCTATTATTATAAATTCATACTTTCTAGTGTGGCAGTCGATAACATATTCTAGTAAGCATATGAGGAAAAGATAACGTTCATCCACTGTTGAAAGGATTGTAAAATGTCGCAGTCACTATGGAAATCAGTTGAGAATTCTCAAAAGCTAAAATTAAATATGCTCAACAATCCAAGTATATTACTCCTTGGCATGTGCCCAAAGGACTTGACATCTTACTCCACAGATGTTCGTTATTATAAAATTCACAACAGCTAGAAAATGAAAACAACCAAAATGTTCTTCAACCAATGAATGGGTAATAGAAATGTGGTACATATACACTATGAAATAATATTCGGCTATAAAAAAACAAAATCAGATACTCTTCAGGTAAATGGATAAAATGAGAAAAGATAATATTGAGTGAGGTAACATAGATACTGAAAGACAAATGTCACATGTCTCATGGGAGGCTCCTAACTCCAAATCATCAGATCCTACAGTAACTGCAAAAATCAGACTGGTAAAAAAAGGACTGTTGCAGAGGTGGTTGGGGCTGAGGGAACAATAAAGATGGGAATAGCAGGATACAAATGATTTGATGGGGAAAATGGGGAGTTGTAATTGAGGAGTCGTGAGGTAGATGAATACAGGAAAAAGAATGGTAAAATTATAGTAAGAATGTCACGAGGGATTATACTACTATCTAAAAAAAAAACCTGTATGTCTTAGTCAGGGTTTCTGTTCCTGCACAAACATCATGACCAAGAAACAAGTTGGGGAGGAAAGGGTTTATTGAACTTACACTTCCACATTGCAGTTCATCACTAAAGGAAGTCAGGACTGGTACTCAAGCAGGTCAGGAAGCAGGTGCTGATGCAGAGGTCATGGAGGGATGTTTCTTACTGGCTTGCTTCCCCTGGCTTGCTCAGCCTGCTCTCTTATAGAACCCAAGAGCACCAGCCCAAAGGTGGAAACACCCACAAGGGGCCCTCACCACTTGATCACTAATTGAGAAAATGCCCCACAGCTGGATCTCATGGAGGCACTTCCCCAACTAAAGCTCCCTTCTCTGTGATAACTCCAGCCTGTGTCAAGTTGACACACAAAACTAGCCAGTACAATTGACCCCTTGTTAACTTGACATACAAACACATCACTATTAAGCATCAACCCTTACTTTCTTATTCATCCCCAAGATCTAAATTACTTTAAAAGTCCCACAGTCTTTACATATTAAAAGTTCAATCACCTTAAAATATCCAATATCTTTAAAATTCAAAGTCTTTTAAAAGTTCAAAATCTTTTAACTGTGGGCTCCACTAAAATACTTTCTTCCTTCAAGAGGGAAACGTATCAGGGCACAGTCACAACCAAAATCAAAACTCAAACTCCAAATGTCCAATGTCTGGGATCCAACTCACGATCTTCTGGGCTCCTCCAAGGGCTTGGGTCATTTCTTCAGTCCTGCCTTTTGTAGCACACAGCTTGTCTTCTAGGCTCCAGCTGCCTGTACTCCACTGCTGCTGCTGTTCTTGGTGGTCATCGCATGGTACTGACATCTCCAAAACACTACTATCTTCTACTGTAATTAGGCTTCACCAATAGCCTCTCATAGGCTCTCTTCATGGTGAGAAGCCTCTGCTCTTATGCATGACCTCTTCAAGTCCTGGGCCATCAATTGCAACTGAGGCTGCACCTTCACCAATGGCCTTCTGTGGCCTCTCACTGTGCCAAGAGCCTCTGCTGCTCTTCATGACCCCTTCATGCTTTCAAAACCAGTACCATCTGGGTGACTCTTACACAGAACCAAGTCCAGCCACAGCACAAACTACAACTGTGGCTATCTCTGGAAAACACTCTCCGTGCTCTCAGAAAACACTTCCAAGAAGATTTCATCTCAGTGATGCTGGTCTCTTCTTAATCACCGCTAATTTCTTAGCTCCAGCTAGCCAGCATCAATAGTCCCAGTAACACAAAGGTTTGCTTTAGTGGTTCTGGTATCTTGTTACTCACAGCTGATTCTTCAGCCCCAGCTAACCAAAACCACAGAATCTTCACAATCAAAACATGGCCACAGTAAGTCTTTAATCTTCCCTCTGAAATTTCACAAGCCAGGCCTCCATCTTCTGCACTGTTCTTAACATTGTCTTCCAAGCTCCTACAGAACTTTCCACAGCTTTTCTAGCTCAAAGTTCCAAAGTCCTTCCACAGTCCTCCACAAAACATGTTCAGGTTGTCACAGGAATACCCCACTCCTGGTACCAATTTGTCTTAGTCAGGGTTTCTGTTCCTGCACAAACATCATGACCAAGAAACAAGTTGGGGAGGAAAGGGTTTATTGAGCTTACACTTCCACGTTGCAGTTCATCACTAAAGGAAGTCAGGACTGGTACTCAAGCAGGTCAGGAAGCAGGAGCTGATGCAGAGGCCATGGAGGGATGTTTCTTACTGGCTTGCTTCCCCTGGCTTGCTCAGCCTGCACTCTTATAGAACCCAAGAGCACCAGCCCAAAGGTAGTATCACCCACAAGGGGCCCTAACCACTTGATCACTAATTGAGAAAATGCCCTACAGCTGGATCTCATGGAGGCACTTCCCCAACTGAAGCTCCTTTCTCTGTGATAACACCAGCCTGTGTCAAGTTGACACACAAAACTAGCCAGTACACTGTATGATACACATAAGTCTGTGTATAAATAAATATACATACATAGTTTAAATTAAATGTTCCCATCTGGGCTGACAACAATGTCTGTAAGACCCAAAAGTCTGTCCAATAAAAATCCTAAAGCCAGGTAGAAAAAGCCTTCCACTGAGTTAGTCAGGGTTGTCCAGGAGATGTCCTAAATATTAACAAGCTACTGATACAACCCTGGTTTGCCCTTCCACAGGTGGAAGGTGAATCTCTATTGCTGAAGACAACATGCATTTCAGGAATAGGACCTAGAGGCCCCTGAGCTGGAACTGACCTGGATTACCCATCCCTGAGGACTAACTTTCATGGTACCAAATTATTTTCTCTTTATTCATGCATTTGCATATATATGTATGTGTGTAGGTGCTTGCAGAGAATGTTGGATCTTCTGTAGTACATTGGAGAAGAGCTCTATAGAAAAGAATAAATTACACCAGAAATGTTTGTTTCTTAAAAGCTATAGTGGTCAGCCCTGAAATCATATACGTACAAGTAACATTACATAGAATTATCAGAATATATATATATATATATATATATATATATATATCAACAATCAAGGAAATAGGAGCCATGAATTTGTGCTAATGAGGGAAGGCACATGAGAAGGTTTGGAGAGTGGAAAGGGGGAAATAATTTAATTCTACATTAATTAAAAAAAATAAAAGCCATACGGAAACATTTTGTTTATCTAAAATTCATATTTGAATATTTGATATATGTAAACATAAGTGTAAGCAACAGACTATCTACCAAAATCTCAGTATTAGACATGAGAAAGTCAGGGTCGTACATGAGACACTCAGAATAGTATTAGCAATTGACATTGCTTTTGGTTTTCTCTCCAGAACTTGAGGGTAAAACACTTTTGCTGAAGACACCACATACTCCAAGCACAGGAGTTGAAGGAATGGAGCTAGAATTAACCTGGAAGCCTCCTCCTTGAACACTAGTTTTCACAGAATCTGAAGGTATTATGCAAGAATTCCAATCACAGTGAACTTCAACATCTGTACATATTGTTGAGGCTTAAATTAAGGCTGTGTAAGGGCATAATGAATTTGTAACATGGCCTGGGAACAGCAGATGTTGATATTTCTCAATAAATGAATTTAGAATGTCAACAAATGTGGGAAGGAACACAGGTATTCCTCAACTTCTAGAGAATAGATGGGATAAATGAGGTTCAAATACCTCTTTTTTTTTCTTTCTTTCTTTTTTTTTCTTTATCTAACCTTGAACATGTTGGCCTGAGAATCAGGCTTCCTTGCTCAACTGTAAACTCTTAATTCTATTATCAAAGTAGTTATAACATTAAAGATGAACCATTTTCAATTTGCATTTATGTGCTTCCTTGCCATGGGTCTTCTGGTTTCCCATTTCAGGTCTTATGGAATTAATCACGAGAAGTGATTTGGCCAATTTCTTACACAGGATGACTTAGGGAACTCTAAGAACGCTGCTGTTAAGAGTAGGGGATTCTCTTACTTTGCTAAGTATTATTTTTCCTTGATAAGATACATTTTAAGTAAGTCTTATAGTGTACTATTTTGTTTTTAAAGGTATGTACCACTATGTCTTGGCCCTTTGTTTTATTAATTTATGTATGTGAATATTTTGTCTACATGTATATATGTGTACCACGTGATTGCTTTGCATTTGTTTAATTTTTGTTCTATTTTCCAGAAATATTGCAGTTAGATTCAAAACTTAAAATAATAAAAATAAAAAGTATTAATTCCCAATGTGATAAAATTACTTCTTTTCTGATCTTGATTTTCTAATACTAATACTCATTATGACCCTCCTCATCTCCTGTTACTCTTTTAAGCTTCATTTCCATGCTTGAGTTCTTTATTCCCTTTTAATTACTGTTTCTTCTTCCATATTTTTACCAAGTCCTACTTAGAATTCCTTTTATTATCCACCATGTAAACACAGAGGCAACTTAGAACTCTCAATGCTGCACATCTGCTACAGGTGTTTAGGGGACCTAGGTCCAGCATGTACATGCTTTTGGTCAGTTGTTTAGTCTCCTGCGTCCCCAGTGGGATCAGATTAGTTGAGTGTAGGTCTTATTGTGGTGTCCTTGACTCCTCTGGCTCCCAGCATCCTTCGTCCAACTCTTCAACAAGATTCCCTAAACTCCACCTAATGTTTGGCTCTGGGTCTCTGCATGTTTCCATTAGCTGCTAGATGAAGCCTCTCAGGAGACATTTATGTTAGGCTCATGTCTGCAAACATAGCAGAGTACCATTAATAGTGTCAGGGTCTAAGTTGGGACAGTCATTGTTTGGCCATTTCCTCAATCTTTGCTGCATCTTTATTCCTATACATCTTGTAGGCAGAAAATATTTGGGGTTGAAGGTTTTGTGGGTGTAGTGTCCCTCTCCCTCTATTGGAAGTCCTACCTGGCTATAGGAGATGACTACTTCAATCTCAATATTTCCAGGTGCTAGGAGTCTCAGCTAGAGTTACAGAGCAACAACAGGATGACTGGGAGGAGACCCAATGTGGCTCCAATATTGATGGTGTCACAGAAGCTAGAGATCTTGAACTAAACCAAGGGTTCACTGGAATGAACATTTGTAAGTGAAGATGTGTGGACTTTGGGACACACTATAACATAATTAGCCTCCAGGATGAGATGTTTTCTTTGCTTTGTGTTTTTTGTTTGTTTGCTTGCTTACTTGCTTCCCTCTCTCTCTTTGTGTGTGTGTGTATGTGTGTGTGTGTGTGTGTGCGTGTGTTTTATATTGGGCAGTAGATTGCAAGGGTGAAGGTTGGATATGAGGGGACAGAGAGATAAGCAGATCTGGAGTACATGATTTAAAACTCACAAAGAATCAGTAAAATTTTTAAAAAAGATAGTAGAAGTATTTCCATGGCATGTACAATGGCCTGGTTCAACTTGCAGTTCCACGGAAGAGAAAAAGAAAGAAGGAAAAAAAGAGGAAAACAGACAGATGGACTGAGAGACAAAAGGCAGACCGAGGAAGGAAGTATCTTTCTCTCAAACAGCCATTTTGTAGTTTTAAATGAGGTGATTACTAGGTAAAATTAGGTTGACGTGTGAGACAGGGAGAAATGAGATGAGACATGCTTGTTTGCACTATCTTGAAGAATCATATTTGAAAACAAAAGAAAAATATAGAAAGAAGGAAAGAAATAAAACCCAAAAACATGGCTAGTCTACTTTCAGTGATGCATGAATGTGTGTTTATTAATATCTTCAGAAAATGCACTATGCATGTGGAGCACTATGTTTGGATGTCTACAAAATGACTCAGTATCATACAGAAATTTGTGATTAAAAAATAATTTTCTATATACTCAAAGTGTAAAGAAAATGGACCAAGTGAGATATGAAAATCCTAGTGGTAAAATCTAATAGGAAACAAAGAAAGAAAACATTCTGGCTGGGAGGTGGTGGCACAAGCCTTTAATCCCAGCACTTGGGAGGCAGAGGCAGGTGAATTTCTGAGTTTGAGGCTAGCCTGGTCTATAGAGTGAATTCCTGGACAGCCAGGGCTACACAGAGAAACACTGTCTCAAAAACACAACAAAAAAAGGAAGAAAGACAGAAAGAAAGAAAGAGAAAGAAAGAAAGAAAGAAAGAAAGAAAGAAAGAAAGAAAGAAAGAAAGAAAGAAAGAAAGAAAGAAAGAAAGAAAGAAAGAAAGAAAGAAAGAAAGAAAGAAAGAAAGAAAGAAGACATTCTGGAAGGACCTAGATGAATTCCATGAAAAACATTATTAAGACTTTCAAGGAAGTACAAACTGTATCCATAATTTTGTCTAGGATGATCCATGATTTCTAGGCATATGGTTTGAAATTAAATCAAAATATTGAAACTAAAGTGTTAAATATCTGATGTTTATGATGTTTATATGTAGGAAAAGATGACCTTCTTGGTATAAGGTCAACTAAGATAAGGAAGAAACTGTTGGCATGAAGCCCAGATAGTCTGAATCCTTGAGGGAAAATAACTATTTTTTTCTTTCTGAAACGTTTTGAATTCTGACTTGAAACTATAGTATCTAGGAGTGGGATGGCCAGGTATTTCCTTCCTCTCATCCTTTTAATGAAATGTGTTGAAAATTGAGAAAATGCAAAAGAGGAGTTTTACATAAGATATTATATTATAATACTCAGGAGGAAGAAATTCTCTAGCTTCTGCATATGAATTAAAAATGTTCCTCAGAAATTTTAGACTAAGAAATAATTCTCCATATACACAAACATGTGAGGAGAAAAAATGTCCAGGTCCAATAAGAAAATTCTTAGAACATTTGATTCCACAAGAGGGAGGATCAAGTCCTAGAAACCACAATGAAGGCAGGGTCTCCTGCCTCCATGAGAACAGCAATAGTAACACAGGGTGCCTTTGAATGAAACCACGGGACTCTCAGGTATTTGTGTTGTCCCTACTCAAAGACAGATGCCAATCAAATGTGTTAGATAAAAATCTCTCACCTAAGACCAAACAAAGGAGCTACTACCTATCTCTCCCCTTACTTCACATCCGCCCCCCCCCATCCAACCAGAGAGGTATCTTTCCTCCCCCTTCTCCAACCTGTAAAAGTGAACTACCTTCAAAACTCTTTCCCCATAACAGATTCTAATCCCCCTAAGAAAATCTGTCCCCACTGCAGAAAAGGTTTCCGCTGGAAGAGATATTGTACCACTGTATATAACAAGGATGGTAAGCCACTGAAGCCTTTAAAGTTCAGATGGGGCAGCCCTCAGCCCTGACAGTAAGAGGGACGACTGCTCCCATAAAAGTCTTATGGTTATACAGCATCTCAGAAAGCTCCCGTCCAAAATTAACCATTAAAATAGATAATAAACCATTCTAGTGTCTTATCGATACTGGAGCAGACAGGACAATTTTAAGACAACAAGAGATCCCATGTGACTGGCAACTGATCCCTGGGCCTCAGCTCCTAGGCATAGTAGGTACTTCTTACCCATTCATTACCAAACAGGCCTACAGGTGTGAAGACCTGGATGGAACTACCAGCCTCATCAAGTAGCCACCAATCTTCTAGGAAGAGATATCTTAAAAGTCTTAGATGTGGTTCTTACCACCCAACCAGAAAGAGACATTACAATAGAGTACATTACCTGTAAAGAAAATAATACCCAAGGGGACCCTAAAACCCTTCCTTTAAATCACCCCCAATTCTGGAGGCCACTGTTAGATTTGGTACTCCCTGCCTTGATTGGCTCTGCAATGAAGTCATATGGGTCTCATAGTAGCCTCTATCAAGAAAGAAGCTTAGAGCCCTCACACAGCTGGTAGAAGAACAGTTGTTGCTACAGCACCTCTGCCCCTCCCACAGTCCATGGAATACTCCTCTGTTTGCTATAAAAAAAAAAGAGCTCAGGGGATGGAGATTATTATAAGACTTGAGGGCAATTAACAAATCTACTCAGCCATCCCTTCCAATGTTCTCCTATTAGCAACAGACATAAAAGACTACTTTTTTTTTCTATCCCTCTCCACCCCTGAGACTGAGAGCACTTTGCATCTTCAGTATCCCCCATTAACAACTCTGGCCTAACCTCAAGATATGAATGAAATGTTCTGCAGGGAATGGCTTAGAGTCGAACCATTTGTCAGGAGGCTGTAACCATTGCTTTAAAACCCTATTTAGACAAAGGACTCAATATATACCATTATATGGATGATATATTAGTGTGGGAAGACTCTTCCACCTCCCCCTACC
Source organism: Apodemus sylvaticus (assembly GCF_947179515.1). Classification (NCBI taxonomy): domain Eukaryota; kingdom Metazoa; phylum Chordata; class Mammalia; order Rodentia; family Muridae; genus Apodemus; species Apodemus sylvaticus. The sequence continues at coordinate 26,337,897 of NC_067495.1, forward strand.
AACTTAAGGACCAGCTAATACCTTCCTTATCTGCCCTAGGATTCAAAATAGCCCCTCACAAAATCCAACGTATTCTGCCCATTGCATTTTTAGGAACAGAGATCTTCCTTACCTCAGTATGTCCTCTCAAACCCACCCTTTCCTTCCCTCAAAAATTAACTCACCTCCCTCCAGAGCTTTCTGGGCAATTGACATCGGCTCTGGCTCCCCCTTCCTACAAGCACCCTTCGACCTCTCTTCAGCTTCCTGAGAGGAGACAAAAGTCCCTCCTCACTGAGAACACTGCCCCTGGGGGCAATCCAAGTTCTAAACTCTGTCAATGCAGCCCTAAAAGATGTGACTCTAGCTAGGTATGACCCAACAAAACCAATACAGCTCCTTATTTTTAACTCCTCTCCTACACTTGTGGGAGCCCTTTAGCAACCTCAGGGGGTGCTGGAATGGCTCCACACCCTGATGGGTGATGCACCCTAAATTTTAAATGAGGTGGATGCACTTGCTAGCATGATTAAAAGCAGGAGGGATAGAGCCCTGAAAACCCTAGGGAAAGAACCTGATATTCTTATAACCCCCTTATCCCTCTCTGATATTTAGTGGCTAATCAAAAATCACTTCCACTTTACTATCAGCTTAATAGGATTCCCAGGAAAAATTGACAACCATTATCCTGACAAAAAATAGGCCTCTGCCCTCCCTCTGTTGCAATGACTTCCCCCCAAACTATTCTTAAAAGGGCCCATAGTGGGATCTCCCTCAATAATTACCCATAGGGAAAAGAGGGGGTTGCAGCAGTAATATACTACTTCCCTCAGGATGAAGCCCCATCCTCCAGTTCAAAGAGTTACCCTGCCACTCCCCCCAACATAAAGAATTATGTGCCATCTATCTAGCTCTCGAAGAAGTCAAGGGCCCCCTTAACTTCTTTTCAGTGTATATGCTGTCAATTTGCTGCCCTGGTTGTCAAGATCCTTCATCAAACTAGATGCCAACTCACTTTCCCCTCTACTCATACAGGCATCCACCCTCCTACGGTAAATAGCCTCCTCCCCCATCTACATCCAGCATGTCCAATCTCACAGTCCCCTGCCAAGTCCTATATCAGAGGGAAATACACTCTCTTACCGAACTGCCTCAACCGGGACATTCCTGGCCTCCACTGAAAAGCAGACCAATTTCACACACACACACACACACACACACACACACACACACACACACACACACACAAATATAAAGGTGCTTCATTTCATTCCCTTCACCCCCCCCCAGATCCCTCTTGCTCAACTCCAAAGAATAATAAAGACATGCTCCCCTTGTGCGTCCCTCATTACCACCCCAGCTTTACAAACAATGGGCACCAATCCCTGAGGCCTTAAGTCCAATGCCTAAAGGCAAATCGATGTCACCAATATACCCCAAATCAGTAGACAGAAATATATTTTTGTCACCATAGATACATACTCAAATTTTATATGAGTTACAGCCCAAACAGGTGAAAACTCAAAAAGGTTAATTCACCATATGCTCTCCACCTTTGCCATCGTGGGCATTCTTCAATAGAAAAAAAAAAAAAACCTGATAATGGCCCTGCTTTCATTACCTCTCAATTCAAAACCTTCTGCACAAGTGTGGAAATTGCCTATCATATGTGATTTCCCCACAACACTCAGAGCCAAGGAATAATAGAAAGAAGACATCAAACCCTAAAGGCCCAACTCATAAAATAAAAGACAACCACCTATTCCACTAATGTACAATTAATGATAGCTCTGACTATACTAAACATGTTTAACATCTACCAAAAACTCCAAACATCCTCCCATCTCCCTCCATTGGCACACACCAAAATGAACCCCCTCTATCCTTTGAGTGAAATTTGAAAGGGACCAGACCTCCTCCTTACAACCGGGAGGGGTTTTGTTTGTGATTTTTCAACAGGACCAGCTTATGCCTCTCTGGGTTCCTGCCAGAAATGTCCAACACCACCCACCAACCAAGAAGATGGCTTGCCTCTTGCTGGCAGATCAAGGACAGAAGAAGAAGAGGAGGAGGCAGAGGAAACACCACATCCAAAAGGACAAGATCTCCTGGAAGGATATCCATGACCTGATGACTGTTGCCCAGGCCATGTGCCCTCAACCAACCCCCTCTATTCTCTTGGCTGTTTTGTTATTCTTCATGCTAACTTTGCTACTGCCCAGCCTCTCCCTAGCCTTCACAATATCTACCACTGGAGAGTCTATGCTAGGGAAACCTACAACAGACACAACAAAGTTACAGGCATCCAGGACTGTCCACTCAAGGGGTGTCAAACCAGGATTGAGATCCCTCTAAACCCAGATTCCATCTCCACTATCCCCAGCCCTTTTCTCTGCTTTTCTTACTGGAACAAAGGTGACTGTCTCCAGGAGGTCTCCATATATGTAGGTTGCAGATACTGAAGCTGCAGAGTGGAATCTACCAAACATGGCAGCACCATGCTCACCAAACTTAAAACTTTCAACTTTCCATCAGGGATCCATGGGATAAATGTTGGCAGATCGGAGTCATGGGCAAACTTTACCCCAATGGCTATGCCAAATACCCAGTTGCTGACCTGCACATCTCCTGTGAGCTTGTTCCTGCCTCTAAATCAGCTTTTATCCATGCTACTATTATACAACAGGAAAACCAGTCTCAGAAGGAGCTATAATCTACCATCTCCTGGCTACCTTATATCCAATATGCAGCTGACCTCCTTCCCTTAAAAACCTACCCCAACTCCTCCCAATGCTCTTTCTGTGCATTTCTCTCCCAACCATTATTAGCAGCTGTTCCCATTAATATTTCCCTTCATGACCTCCATGGACCCCTACCCACAAGGAAAGCACAGGCCATTCTTCTCTTTGACCTATCCCCTAACTCTTTGCCTTGCAGGGCACTCTTCAAAACCCCATCTTATATGTGTCTGTGACATCACCATCACCAAGTCAGTATGTGTTAACCCTCCTTCCCTCTTCTAGTGCAAAGGCACTAAAGATGCCTGTATTAAACCCCCTTTTCAAGTCTCCTGCACCCCCATGATAATTTTCTCCCACATTTATCTCTAGAAACCTGAAGAACTCTCATTGAAGATGGGAGGAAACTGAAAGAAGAGAGATCTTCATCCCTATGCTCATTGGACTAGGCCTTGTTGTCTCACTGGGTGTGACAGGAACCTCTGGAACAGCCCTTGTCCAAACACAACTGGCCAGAGACTTCCAAGACAAGCTTGACCAGGCAATGGCTTCCACTACAGACAGCCTTGAGTCTCTTCAACGCCAGATAACTTCCTTAACAGGACTTTCCAAAACCAGAGAGCCCTAGACTTACTGACTGCTGAACAGGGAGGGACTTGCATTTTGCTAGGGGAGGAATGTTGCTTTTATGTCAATGAATCTGGGCTGGTAGAACAAGATATACACAAGTTCAAAGAGCTCCAGGGGAACCTCCAGGCACACTATACTCCCAGCACAACTTTTCTTTGGTATTCTAACTCCTTGGTAGCCTGGATTCTTCTCCTCCTTGGCCCCATACTAGCCATTGGAGCCTTGCTTCTCTTGGCACCCTGTCTCATCCAGTTTCTAAAGCAGCAGAATCACAAAATTAACTACCACTCAGATCTTGGTTCAGTATCAAACTGTTCCCAACATAGGAGACAGTTATTCTGATGACACCTCTCCCTTATAAGAGAAAAAGGGGGAGTTGTGGGGAGGTGAGCTGTGCACAGACAGCCTGGTCCCTGGTATAGCTTGGAATTGAACCCCAGAAACTCAGTGGATGCTTGTCACCTGAATGAGACAACCGGTGTTTGGCTACACCCCTTGGGCCCTTGGCTCCTGTCTAGCCCAGCACCAAGCATTCCCATATACAAATAAGGCTTCCCCAAGCTCTCAGCCAAAACCAATGAGAAGTATCTGCTGTCAAACACTGAACAACCCCAAAGCTGTATAATCCTATAGAATATTATTAAGCAACTACTCCATCATTCAAGAGCTTCTGTCATAAGAGCTGTAACACTTGGGAAGAGATCTGTTGTCCTGAAACACCACCTACAGCTCCACTAGCCCAGCCTAACCTGACTCAGTATAGGGTGACTCGGAGTAACCAAGATGGTGACATGTTGGAGACAGAGGTGGAGCCAGCTGCAGCAGAGGAAAGAGGCAGAAGTGACTTCCCCACCCTGATTGCACCCTCTCCCCTCTGCCAGAACTCCCTCACCAGGTTGGGCCAGAGATCTCTGTGAAAAGCCTCTGGTACACAGGCCCACATCAAGTAAACTGCTGTGAAGCCAAAGATCTGAACCCAGAGATCTATTAATTTGTTAATAGAGAGAACCACAACATGCAACAGACTTGTTTCAATTGTGTTATATCTATGCCTTATTCACCAAATATGCAGAAGGAAGTTACTGATTGTTCCTTATCTGTAATATAGATTGTGTAATTTATGAATATATACATACACACACATATACATAAACATACACATATATAAGAAGGCCTGAAGAATTTATGAAATGTTTGATAATTACATCAAAATATTCTATAGTCACAACTTGCAAATATTTTGTATTTATGTTATGCAAAGATTAAAACTTCTGGGATACAACCACATTCAGATCCGCCTTGACCCCGTGGAATTCTGAAACCCCCAGACTCACTGGTGAGTCCCTGTCTCTTCCCCAATACCTGGCCCAACTGGGATACCCCAGGGCCCAGAAGACACAAGACCTCCCGCCCTGTCAGAGACATACCTTACTGCCAGTTCACAACTTTTCCAGGAGCAGATTGTGAGCTCTGGTACCCCCCGCCATCGTGACAGCTTGATAACCAGATGTTCTGACATCCCCAGGCTCACAGGTGAGTTCCCTCACCCCAATACCTGACCTAACTGAGACCTCTGGGGGACCCGGAGGACACAGAATCACCTGCTATAACTGAAACAAACCTTACATCCAGTTTGAAACTGCCTGGGAGCAGAACCTGTGTTCCACCTCCTGCCCACTGGCAGAGACAGCTTCACACAGAGAAGTTCTAGCACCCTAAGGCTCAGAGGTGATTCCCCTCAGCCTGCCTAACCTGCCCTAACTTGGAAACCCCCAGGGGGGATTCCCAGAGGATGCAGAACCTCCTGCTCTGCCAGAGATAAGTCTTCATTATGGTCCATAACTGCGCAGGAGCAGATCCTGTGTTCTAGCACCCCCTACCTCAAACCACACACACAGTCAGCTTGAATACCAGGAGGTCTGCCACAACTGGGCTTACAGATCAGGCACTTCATACCCCCTCCAAAACCTAGAGACAGCCTGAACCAAGGAGTCCCAACAACCAGGCTCACAGGAAGGACAAGCTCCCGTTAGATATAACAAGGCCAGGTAACTAAGAGATAGCTAGATTTCAAGAGGCAAGTACAAGAACATAAACAACAGAAACAAATGCTACTTGGCAACAACAGAACCCAGTTCTCCCACCACAGCAAGCACTGGATAGATACCCCAATATACCTGAAAAGCAAGATTCTGACCTGAAATCCCATCTCACAGAGATGATAGAGGACCTTAAGGAGTACATACAAACTCCCTTAAAGAAATAAAGAACAGGTAAATAGTTAGAAGCCCTTGAAGAGGAAACACAAAAATCCCTTAAAAAAAGAGAGGAAAATACAGTCAAATATGTGAAAGAATTGAACAAAACCATCTATGATCTAAAAATGGAAATAGAAACAACAAAGAAATCACAAAGGGAGACAACCCTAGTGATGGAAAACCTAGGAAAGAGATCAGGAATCACAGTTGTAAGCCATCACCAACAGGATACAAGAGATAAAAGAGAGAATCTCAGGTGGAGAGGATACCATAGAAGACATTGACACAACAGTCAAAGAAAATACAAAGTGCAAAAAGTTCCTAACCTAAACCGTCCAGGAATTTCAGGACACAATGGAAAGACCAAATCTAAGAATAATAAATATAGAAGAGAGTGAAGATTCAAAATTCAGAGGGTCAGTAAACATCTTCAACAAAATCATAGAAGAAAACATCTCTAACCTAAAGAAATGGCCATAAATGTACAAGAAGTTTACAGAACACCAAATAGATTGGACCAGCAACAAAATTCCTCCTGTCTCATAATAATCAAAACACCAAATGCACAGAAAAAATAAAGAATATTAAAAGCTGTAAGGGAAAAGGGTCAAATAACATATAAAGGCAGACCTATCAGAATTGTACCTGACTTCCCAACAGAGACTCTAAAAGCCAGAATATCCTGGGCAGATGTCATGCGGACTCTAGGAGACCGCAAATGCTATCCCAGCTACTATACCCAGCAAAATGTTCAATCACCATAGATGTAGAAATCATCATATTCCATGCCAAAACAAAAGTTAAACATATCTTTCCACTAACCCAACCCTACAGAGGATAATAGAAGAAAAACACCAACACATGAAGGTAAAACTACACCCAAGGAAAAACAAGAAATTAATCTTCTCACAATAAACAACTGAAAGAAGAGAACCCATACAAACATAATTCCACCTCTAACAATAAAATAATGGGAAGCAACAATTGTTAGTCTTTAATATATCTCAATATCAATAATCTCAATTACCTAATAAAAAGACATAGGGTAACAGACAGGATACATAAATGGGACCCAGCATTTTGCTGCATACAGGAAAAAGCTCAGTGACAAAGACAAACACTACCTCAGAGTAAAAGGCTGGAAATTTTTTCCAAGCAAATGGTTTCAAGAAACAAGTTGGAGTAGCCATTCTAATATCCAATAAAAATAGATTTTTGACCAAAAGTTATGAAAAAAGATTTCAAAGGATACTTCATACACATCAAAGGAAAAAATCCACAGAGAGGAAGTCCCAATCTTGAATTTCTACACCCCAAATTCTAGGGCACCCACATTCTTAAAAGAAACTTTATTAAGTTCAAAGCACATTGAACCTCACACAATACTAGTCGGAGACTTCAACACCCTACTCTCACCAATGGACAGATCATGCAAACAGAAACTATACCCAGACAAATGGATGGAACTAGAAAATATCATCCTGAGTGAGGTAACCCAGTAACAAAAGAACACACATGGTATGTACTCACTGATAAGTGGATATTAGCCCAAAGCTCAGAATTCTCACGATACAACACACAAACCATATGAAGCTTAAGAAGAAGGAAGACCAAAGTATGGATGCTCATTTCTTCTCAGAAGTGGTAACAAAATAATCACACAGGAGTTGGAATGGAGGGAGTGATCTGGGAGGGAGAGGGAGGGGGAAAGGGGGAAGGACTAAGTATGAGAAGAGACAGGAGAGAAGTCCAGAGGATCCAGAAAATGAATAGAAATAAGTAGCAGTAAGGGGTGTGGAACTGGGAGAACCACTATAAAAGCTCAGACACCAGGGAAGCTAGAGTTTCCCAGGACCCAACAGGGATGACATTAGTTTAAGTACCCAACAGAGGGGAGAGAGAACCTGAAAAGACCACCTCCACTAGATAGGCACAGCCCTCAGTAGGATGGGGACACCCACCCATCTCAGAAATTTTAATGAAGAATTGTTCCCGTCTAAAGGAACAAAAATTGGAGCAGAAACTAAAGGAAAGGCCATCCAGAGACTGCCCCACATTGGGATCCCTCCCATCTGCAGATACCAAACTCCAACACTATTCCTGATGCCAAGAAATGCTTTCAGACAGGAGCTTAATGTGACTGTCCTCTGAGAGGCTCTGCCAGCATCTGACTAAGACAGAAGTAGATACTCACAGCCAACCATTGGACTGACCCAGGAGATCCTAAAGTAAGAGTTAGGGGAAGGATTGAAGGAGCTGAAGTGGATTGCAACTACATAGGAAGAACAATATCAACTAACCAGACCTCCCACCACCCACCAGAGATCTTAGGGACTAAAGTACCAACCAAAGAGTTCCTGGCTCCAGGTACATATGTAGCAGAGGATTGCCTTATTTGGCATCAGTAGGAAGGATGCCCTTTATCCTGTGGAAATTTGATGCTCCACTGTAGGGGAATGCTAGAGGGGTATGGCAGGAGAAGGTAGGGGGTGAGGTTGCACCCTCTTAGAGGCAAAGGGGAGGGTGGAAGAAAAAATCTTGTGAGACAGGTTCCAAAAATGTTGGTGAGCTAGTTGCAAAGTATTTGGAGGTATGCAAATGTCATGTGATTACTAAATTGGAAATGGAATTTGACATAATCTAAACGTAGTAGGGCTTCTTGAGTCACCCTGTTATAATTCATACAATTCATAAAAAATTATTCTACTTGAAATCTTGAGTTTAACATTTATGTATCCTCAAATTTCTCAGTATGAATTTGTTGTATTTTCAAACATTTGTAATTAGTTATTTTAAGCTAAATTGGTGCAAAACTGAGATAAGTCATTTTTGTTTTATATCAGCTTATGCTGCCATACTGCTTTGTTGCCAAAACCCTTTAGTGACATAAAGAAAGTGTCCATTTCTTACACATGTGGAATAATTGATATAGTTAGTTCTGCTGTTCTAAACTGGGCTCACTCACATGTTTGCATACTTCTCATTATTGGTTGTTCTTGGCTTTGTAAAAGGGGTAACACAAATATGTTATATATGTCTTTCATCCTCCTTTTACCATATTTTTATGGTAAAAGTTATGTTCTAGTTTCTTTTATGTTGATGTGATAAAGTACCCTGATCAAAACCAACTTTGGGAACGAAAGGCTTTATTTGTCTTACACCCTGGTTTATCATGGAGGAAGCCAAGGCAGTAACTCAAATTGGGAACTTGAAAGCAGGACTCCTTGCTATTCCATACATCACAACCTCCAACTCATGTCATAGTCAATGAAGCAGGGACCAAAAAGAATGTTAATTACTAGGTGGCTTATGGGATAGCTTATAGTCAAGTAACATTATTATGCACTTCAAGAACACCTGCTTGGGGGGAGGTACCACCCACAGTGTGCTGAGTCCTCATTTATCAACTATTAAGACAATTGACATGGCCAAAGGACAGTTTGATAAGAACAGCCCATCAACTGAGATGCTCTTCTCAGAAGAGTCTAGGATGTACCAAGTTGACAGATAAAGCAAACCAGGAAGAGCAGAGGTGCAAGGAGAAAAATAGAAACACAAAAGGCTTCCTGAGTTCCACAAAGAGAGCCAGGTCATCAGCATCATCACATCCTACTGCCTAAACCACCAACCAAAGTGTAAACATGAAGGGACCCATGGCTCCAGTCACATGTGTGTGTGTGTATGTGTGTGTGTGTGTGTGTGTGTGTGTATGTGTGTGTGTGTGTGTGTGTGTGTGTACCTCTGTTTAGGTAGGTATAATCTGTACCATTTTCTGTCTGATTCCTTTAAGGCAGAGTCTTTCACTCAACTGGAGAATGGCTATTTCCGTTAGGCTGGTTGATCAGTGGGGTCACAGGATCTGCCTGTTTTCAACCCCACAGCTGGGTTTAAAGGAATATGCAGCCTTGCCCAGAGTTTTGTATGAATGCTTGGAATTTGTACTTGGATATGCATGCTGAGTATTTTTATTCATATTTCGTATAGTGTAAGTGCTCTTTCCCACTGAGCAGTCTCTCTGAGGCCCTGGCTTGAAGCTTTTGTGTTATCTTCCTTTATTTTGAGTTCTCATGGGTAATACTATAGTACATGTCTCTCATAGGCATATGGCGGTCTCTTAAGTAGAAAAAAAAACAAATTCAAATTCCGTTTAGAGTTTTATGTTGTAGGAAGTTATGAATGTCTTTTAAAATACACTTGGATTGTCTTTTCAAAGATTTTCTCTCAAACAGATTGTAATAAATTAAACATGCAGTACTAAGTTGGGTTTATTTAAATATGTGCATTAAATTGCAAATGATACAAATGGCAAATGATAAACATGCATTCGAGAGAATATTTCTAATGTCTATCAATTTGAATTACTGTTTGCTTACAGCTATCAGATTGGAAGAGAGTAGAATCAAATTCAGGTGATGAAGACATAGGGACAACTTTAACTCATTTAATAATGCAATGTGTGGGTAGTTTGAAGAAGTGTTAATGGCTTTCTTATGACCTATATGAGAGTAGCAAAAAAACAAAAATCTATTCCCAACAGTTATTTCATCACCTCCATATCTAATGAACATCTTAATTTGGAACCTCAAACTAAGTCATCAAATTGTAACACAACTTCTCTAGTGTTCCATAGTTCTCTGAAAGAACTACAATGTACCAAACAGAACTTATGACATTTTAGGTTCAATTTATTTCCAAGTCCTCTGTATATTTATCTTTGCTTCATGCACACAGTAGTTTTGATGTGTGTGTGTGTATGTGTGTGTGTGTGTGTGTGTGTGTGTGTGTGTTTGTGTGTGTGTGTAAAAGTAAATCCACTGTGCTGGCCTCTTAACAGGCCCTGAATATTTGGTTTTAGACCCCAGGAAAAGGGACTGATGTATATATTGTACTTATCAAAGCAGACCTGACCTCCAGGTTCTCCAGGCATCCCTCAGTCCCTACCTGGTATTCCATCTGCAACCATGAACTTTCCAGCCCAGGGCCTGGGCTGCCCTTCCCCCAGTAGCTCTTCCCTATATAATCCAGATATTTTTATCTCCTTGCTTTCTCCCCCTCTTCTCTCTCTGCACATGTGCTTTTTCTTTCTCTCTCTTCCCCCCTACTCTCTCTCCCTTCCTATGGTGACTTCCCTGACCTTTTTCATTAGGGTCAGTGAACCTGCCTGCCCAAGAGCAGTTTCCCAATAAACCTGCATTTAATATAATCTAATCTGGCTTGAATGGGCTCATTTCACCGTTGGAGAATTAACTGGCTTGAATGGGCTCATTTCAGCGTTGGAGAATTAACTTATCATCGAGGTTTGATTCTCTTCAGTAAAACGTATTATTTAATTAAAATATTAGATCTCATCCCTCTGCTAGCCCTTTCCTCTAAAAAATTCCATGATGTATTTTAAATACCTTGCATCACAAATAGGTATTTCATAAAGCCTTTCATGATCTGGCTATGGCCTGTTCGTTCTGCTTCACCATTGTACATTGCTCACAGTGCTTAGCTGTGTAACATTTTCTTGAATGTCTCGATGTTTCTGTGGCCTCAGACTGATGGCTTTCTCTTCACACCCATGTCCCAATTCACGCGCTTAGCTTTTGCATTCATATTCCATTTGAAAAGCATTTTCTGTCCAATTATCTTATGCTGGAGTACTCAAAAAGATAGTCTATTCTCCTATTCACACACTGCTGCATTTATGACACACCTCATTGTGTATACACAGAACAACTCATGGAACGTAATTTTTGTCCCATAAGTAAGTGTTAAATTATTAAATATGCATGTAATGTAATTTGATTATACTCTTCAGTCTTTCCCCATAAGCCCTCTTGGATCTATGTTTCAAGCCCACCTCTGTAACAATTTAATGACTTTTTTTTAATATAACTCATTGTATCCAATTTGTGCTGCCCATGCACTCTTTGTTGTGGGTCTAAAATCCACGGAAACATTGTTGATATCACCAGGAGCCACACCTTTAAAAATTTTGAATTCTCTTCACCTAGAAGCTATATTTCACAGCGCTGCAATTGAGCTTGGAGATTTGTAAGCCTTTCCCTCCCCATGTTGGAATGATAACTAATTTGTTTTTAGGCAGTTGTTCAGGCAACCACAGTGGCTGTGAGTTCATCAGTGTAGCAATCATGTGATATCCAGAAGATACTCTGAAAACTCTGGCCTACCCTGATTTCTGTCTTTTACAGTATTTCCACTCTACACCATAAAATCACACTACAAAATGATTTGAAATTACATAAAGTAGAAATGAAATATGTGGTCTGACTAACATGTTGGAAATCAATTCTATTTTAGCTGTACATTAAAGATGAATGATAGAAAAGAATATTTGATGAACTAGTTTCAGAACAACTAAATTCAATATCTAACTTTTTATTTAATTACATGGAAAATTTTCAAAAACAAGATGTGTAAGATCTAAATTTGATGAGAGCAAGGTTTTATCATTATAAAATAGTTCACCTATATTGCTATCTTACAGGACAATTACTCTGCAATAACTATTTGTTAAATGAATAAATAAATGACACATTAAGGCACAAATTCTATTTTGGTTTTAGGTTTCTATAAAATAAAGTAATAATAAATAATCTAAAAACTCTAGATATGTAATTTAGAAAATCATTGGGATAGAGAAAAATGCATGCTTGAAAAGATTTTAAATTTTGAGAGAACTATGCAAGTTTAAGATGCCATTATTAATAATGCCATAGTTTCCCTCTATGCCTATATTATGAACATTCAATCTTACTCATTCATTTCATCTGAGTTGGAGCTTTTATATTATATCACTGTAGCATATGATTAGTATAATCAAAGTGTATAACTTTGTAGTAAGATGGCATTATAGATATTACCAGTAATACCAATAATCTAAAAAAACATTCTTATGTTTCTGAAAAGAATAATTTTGGTATAGTGGGAAAATAGTGTAGGGGCTGTGAGTTCACATAAAAATTCAAAGGAAAGAAGAATACATTTACATAGTTAATATGGATATAAAACATTGGCATTTCAAATATTCCATGTGCATTATCCTGTTTCACTTTTGTAATGGCCTTCTTTCTACATGGTATTTTTCCATTTCACCGTTGAGACTATTGAGTCCATGTATAGGAAGTACATGGACTGTCCAGGTTCACCATGGCTGCTAGGTTCCTGAGCTTGCTCTTCACTCTAGGTTTTCCATCTGACCATACATTTTACGGTTACAAGGAATCTAATGAAGACTGTAAAGTAGTTTTCTTCCTCCTATTATGTATTTATTTTAGTTTTTGAAGTAATAGAACTAGCTTTTTAAATAACATGTGTTTCTTTATAAAGTAGCTTTTAACAGCGGCTTCACATCTAGTCTTAGTATTAGCAATTCAGAAGGCAATTATACAAACCTTCCAGAAAAACTATTCTCTTTACTGTTTAATTTTTAGAGTTTATTACTTACTGAGGATTCAGCTTAAAGTAAATTAAGGAATATATGAAACACCTCACAATACTTTAAAGTATAAAGCTACTGCTTCTTTTTTGTCATTTTTATTGCTTGAATTTGTATTTATGTGCATCTAGTTGTGTGTATATGTACTATATGCATGTAGTTGCCACTGGAAGTCAGAAGAGGATATCAGATATCCTGGAACTGGAATTATACAAGGTTATATCCAACACAGGTGTTACAACCCTAAGTACAGTCCTCTGTAAAAGCAGAAAGTTCTCTTAACTGATGAGTCATCTCTCCAGATCCTTATTTTGAACTTTCTGTTGTATTTTACACTGACCTGACTCCCAGTGTTATTTTCCAGGTACTAATGTGTGATGTGTGTATATTAACAACCAGGGAAGCCAACTGGAGTTTTAATATTTAGAGATTTTACTACAGTTCTATTTGTAGATACAATTGACTTACCGATTGAATGGCTGCCCTGGGGTGGGGCCCTGTAATATCTCTCTCTTCCGTGTTGGCATGTCTGTTGATGTTGTCCTTGTTTAGGTCTTCATTAGGTAGGCATGCTACTGAGACTTCACGAGTGTAGTAACTTCCATGACACTTTTATGAGTAACAACCTCACAGGAAACTCTCTGATACTCTGAAACTTACAGTCTTTCTGTCCCCTCTTCTTTGATGTCCCTTAAGCCTTAAGCGAGGAAGCCGCATTGATGATGTATCATATGGGGCTGAGCACCACGCAATCACTTGTTGTCTGAATTTTGATTAGTTGCAGTTTTCTATAATGATCTTCATTGGTTGCAAAGAGAAACTTCTTTGATGAGTGGTAAAAGCTATACTCATCTGTGGGAATAAGGATATATATTTAGAATGCAAATGGGAATTATTCTGGTTTAGTAAAATGCCAGTAGTGTATTCTCCTCTAAGATCTATGATCTCACTAGTCTCAAGTATTTGGCTAAGTTTCCAGTACCAGGCATGGTTTTCTTCCTGTTGAGTGGGCCTTAAGTACAATTAGAGAGCTGCTGGTTACTACCAAGATATGCATGCCACTTTTACATTATTAGGGTTATCATGGCATTCTGGTAATTGTTATAGTTCATAGGTGTCATAGCTGGGTAAGAATATTGCTTGTGTCCCTTCTATGCATGCTTACATGGCTCCTTCTTATACTATGAAAGTTACACCTCAGGGAGGAAGCTTTTAGGTCATATTCATCTCATCTCGTCCAGATCCTGTGACCAAGCTGAATAGTGTCTTCTGCAATGTGGACTTAACTTCAACCTCTGGGAGGCAGCTGCCAGCACAGCATGATGTATATAACATAAAGTATATTTTCTTTATAAGTAGATGGAGTCCATAGAGATAGCTCTAAAAGCATAGAATAGTAAATACATACAATATGCACAATCATTTATCAATACTGTCAAGCATTATATCTTAAATATACTGTACATTATTCCAAATGGCAGTTTAGCAAGTTTATAGCAGCAGCAATTATCATAAGTGAGTAATATGTTGCATTACAGCAGCTAGGACACCACAAGGTGATACATTCTTTGAAAATTCCATTATTATCTTAGTAGACTACTGTCATTTAGGCTGTCTCTTGCTGACCATGGAAATATTGTTATGTTCCACATGACTGTACTCTTCTCTGGCCACAAGATCAGATGATGTGGGTGAATGTAAGAAGTCTCAGATGAAAGGGATTATGTCATTGCTATGGTTCAGCTATATCCTTTGTAGCTTATAACAAAAGATACAACTGTGGGGAATGATAAAAGCTCAGAGCCCAGTATTTGAGGAGGGAAGTCTGCTTGGTTTATAGGATTTAAAAAAAAAAAGACTCTTAGTTGTTTTCAGTTTAAAAAATTGATATCCATTATCAGACCAGCAACAGTCAACTCCTGGGGCTTTTTGCTAAAATTAGTTTAGATACCTTAAAAAATATTGATGATATTTTAGAATAAAACATCCTAACAGAAGGAAAATAAAAGTTTTCTCAAAAGGTCTTTATCCTTTAGCTTTATCGGGAAGCTAAAGAAAAAATAAAAATAAGCTCTCCTGTTGATATAAAGCTCCAGTCATGTCTATTTATACAACTGCTGAGCTTTATCTAGGAGAAAGCAGGATAGAAGGGAGCAGCATGTATTTTTGGGTTGGCTTTCTATATGCATATTAATTCTTTGGGGCTAATGGTTTTCTTGTTGTTTTTGGTATAATTCGGTATTATTTGAAAGCGGCTGCCCAGCAACCAGTAAAGTACATCCTTACATGCTTGCCACTCAGCCCTTTCCTCCAGAGATCCAATATTTAGCTTCCCAAAACTACATAGCATCTTAGTGGGGAGGATGGTATTATCAAAGTGGGTTATTGTCACGTGTTGCCCCTTTTTTCAGGAGAATTTAAAATTAAAAGTACATTTCAAATTTTGTTTATTAGAATGAGTTTGGTAGGATGTGCAAAGCTTTGACGCACTAACAAATTTCCAGTTCTCAATGGCTCGATACCACAAAAGTATCATTTATTATAATCATAAGTTTTTGAGTTCATTTGTCTGTCTTTTTCCAAGTACTGACTTGTTGAGTAAGGAGTTAATTTTGCAATTCTGGCATGTTACATTATTTGACTTCTTGCTGGGTGGCAAAGGGGAAGGGAAGAAGTAGAGAGAAAATTGAAAGTAGGGCGGGGAAAAGAATATGTGTATATATACATACATACATACATACATACATATATTATATACATATATATTATATATATGGGTATATATTGAAGGCAACACAGCACTTTATTCAAACTACATTGGTTTATTGGTTAGAATTAGGCATAGACAAGCATGATAGCTAGAAATTAGAGTAAACTGAGATGTGTTTATGGTACTAAAAGAAATCTACAGACCATATTAGCAGGCATCTAGTAACTCAACCAGTAGATGAGTTTGAGCTTGTATCAAGAATTCAGTTAAGCATTATTTTATCAAGTTTGAGTTGGGAAAACTCATGGAGTTTCACGATGCAAATGATAGTTCTGGAAAAGCTGCTAGTGATGGGCCAGGTGCCGAAGCTCAGCGCACTGATAGAGCTGAACAACCAAGACTAGAATGTGCTGAAAAAAACAGAGTTTTTAAAACTGTGACAAATGAACAGTCTTATTTGTAGAAAAAAATTAGAGTAATTGAGTTTACCTCAAATACTTCAAACTTTATTTGATATAAAAATATTATAAAATACTTTTCATATAAACTTATTGAAATATGATATTTAATATACTGGTTGAAGCTACTCCATTCCAATATTCGAGAAAAGCAGAGCTACTCTATCGTATTGGGGTAAAAGGGTTTATTTCTGTGCTTTTAGGAGAAATTTAGCTCAGGGCACAAGGTAGCCATACAAGTCAAATGTCTATTCTTGTTTTTGGGAACTTTGTAATCACAGAGGCATCAAATCGTTCAGTTCCAATTTTTTTTTTCTCTTAAATCTTATTCTAAAGTTCCCCTTTCATCTCAAGGTAACATTAAGTAGTGATTTTACTTCCAACTTTAAACTACCACATCTGGCACTTAGAGGTTCATTGCTATGATTATAAATGAAAGGCTGCCACTTGAAACTCCACAGTTTAAAAGGGTCACAATCCATCCAATAACTAGCAAATTTTTGCCTCTGAATTTGTATGCCTTCAGAGTGATGGTGGATAATACACATGGCAAAATGCTATGTGTTTCAATAAAGAAATTCTAGAAATCCCAGTTTGTAATATCCTTGGAAATAGCATCACCACAAATGGAAAACCGATAGCCTTACATTTGTCACTTACAAATAGGCATAATTCCTTAAGGTATTTAGCTAAACATAATTTTAAGTGTGTCCAGGGAGAACGATGAAGTAATTATTGTTTATTTATGTTTTAAACTTTTTACATACATTTATTTATTTATTTACTTTACATACAGATCACAGCCCCCCTCCTAGTACCTCTCCCATACAGCCCCTCACGTCAACCTCTCCATTTCATTTCTGAGAAAGGAGAGGTCCTCTCTGGGCACTAACCCACTCTGGCACTTCAAATTACTGCAACACTAGTTATATCCTCTCCCACTGAGGCCAGAAAAGGTAGAATAGTTAGGAGAACAGCATCCACAGGCAGGTAACAAAGTCAGGGTAAGCCCCCACTTCAGTTGTTGGGAGACCTGCATGAAGATCAAGCTGTATATCAGCTAAATATGTGCAAGGGGCCTTGGTACAGTCCTTGTGTACTCTTTGGTTGGTGGTTCAGTCTCTGGGAAGCTCCAAGTGTAGAGGTTAGTTGACTCTAATGGTCTTCTTATGAAGTCTCTATCCCCTCCAGATTCCTCAATCCTTCCCCCAACTCTCCCACAAGACTTTCTGAGCTCCATCTAATGCTTGACTGTTGATCTCTGCATCCATTTTAGTTAGCTGCTGGGGGAGCCTCTCAGAGGACAGTTATGCTAGGCTCTTGTCTGAGAATCCAGGTTGACAGATACAAACATAGCCTGAGGCTCTAAGATAGCTGAAGGAGAACAACAGGCCTGCTGTATGTCCCTATTGATCCTGTGAGGATAGCTTGGCACATTCTGCCCTAAATTGGCAGAGCAATTGCTACTGCATTCATTTATGTCCATCTCACACAGGGCATCTGTGCACTCAGGCCACCAGTGACAAATATAGCTGTTACAGTATATTGACATGTTGTATTATTGTGATAAGGCTTTGACCAATGATGAGCCATCAGAGTCTCACATTGTGTTCCCCTGAATGCATTATCTGTACAGTCACAGTAGTAGCTGTTTTCTCCATCCACATATAGGCCTCCTTGGAGACATGTCTGAATGGTACATTTATCAACTTTCAATCACCATAGATAGAGAAACTAAGATATTCCATGACAAAACAAATTTAAATAATATATTTTCACTAACCCAGCCCTACAGAGAATACTAGAAGGAAAACTCCAACCCAATGAGGCTCACTATGCTCAAGAAAATGCAATAAATAAATAATTTTCACATTGAAAACCAAAAGAAGAGAAACGTACTCACACACTACCACCACCAACTTCAAAATAACATAAATCAATAATCATTTGTCATTAATATCATTCATCATCAATGGACTCAATTCACCAATAAGAAGTCACGGGTTAACAGAGTAGACATGTAAACAGGATCCATAATTCTGGTGCACAGAAAGAACATACTTCAGCAACAAAAATAGACATTACCTCAGAAGAAAGGGCTGGAAAATATTTTCCAAAAAGACCCAAGAAACGAGCTGGAGTAGCCATTCTAATAGCTAATAAAATAGACTTTCAACCAAAAGCAATCAAGAGAAATAGGGAAGGACACTTCATACTCAAGAAAGAAAAAAAATCCAGCAAGAGGACTTCTCAATTTTGAATATCTTTGCACCTATATAATACAAGGCCCTTATATTCAAAAAAGAAATATTACTAAAGCTTGAATCTCACATTGAACTCCACATATTATTATTATTCAAATTTTATTCTTTGGGAATTTTACACATTTATGTAACCAGTAATGACAGTATCTGTCCCCTTTATCTCCACTGCATCACCTTCTAAACCTTTTCAACATGTGACAACTAGTAGAAATAATTCCTTGACTTGTTTCTGATTGGATTTTTCTGTGTTTTTAAAGTTGTTATTTTGTGAGTGTGTTGCTGGCAATTGGGCCAAGGGTCTCATATATACCATAGCTACATCCACACTCAAGAAAGAATAATTTATATAAAAAATACTTAATAGTCTCTCCCAAGGCCTACCAAATCATCAAAACTAACTTCATTATGTCCATTTATATCTTATTTAAAATGTTTTAGAACATTTATGGTTTTAATCACTTTTGCTTCAATGATTATTTTTGTACATAAAACACTGTAAACATTTATAATTATTGCCTCTGGTCAAAATATTTTCTTAACTCTATTTAAAATGTTTCTATTTAAATTTCTTTTAAAGGTTACATAAATCATTATTTATGTAAATGGGCTATCATGTGATGTTTTGAGACACACATGCTTTGTTTAATGTTCAAAGGAAGTTAGGTCAAGCTATGCTAACTAAATCTTCAGTTATTTATCATTTCTTTGATGCAAACATTCAAAATCCTTTTCTCTGGCTTTTTGAAATATCCACTATATTGTCATTATTTAGAAATACCTTACTTGCTACCAGTGCATCAGGACTTCTTGCTCATATCTAACTCTAGCTTTGTACACATTACCATGCCAAGCAGAATAGCTCAAATTATATCTCAAGCATAAAACATATGGGATAAATTTGTAGGAAACGATTATGTTTTATAGTATAATGGAGTATCTTTTGTCTCAAAAAATCTATAATTTAATAAACTTGGGAGTTTCACTTACTAAGGAATCATCTGGAATTTTGAAAGATAAGGATGGGTGCAGAAATTATTGCATGCTCTTTCACAATACAGGTAGCATGATACAGTGGCAAGCAGTATACAGTTCATTGCTTGGTCCAAGACAGATTTCAGTTATAGCTCCAGTTTCTTTGCATATTTGAATTTAACAAATTATTTTGATTATATAGTCCTCAAGCTGTATATATATATATATATATATATATATATATATATATATATATATATATATATATATATATATATTGAAGTTAATATAAGACCTTCCTTTGTAGGTAATGTTGTAAGAAATAAAGTATGAAATATGGAACTCTCGAGTTTTTCATTTTAGCCATTCTGACTGGTGTGAGGTGAAATCTCAGGGTTGTTTTGATTTGTATTTACCTAATGACTAATGATGTTGAACATTTTTGAGATGCTTCTCAGCCATCCGAAGTTCTTCAGGAAAAAAATTCTTTGTTTAGCTCTGTACCCCATTTTTTAATAGGGTTATTTTGTTTTCTGAGACAGCAGGTGTTCACAAGGACATGGAGAAAGAGGAACACTCTTCCACTGCTGGTGGGGTTGCAAATTGGTACAACCACTCTGGAAATCAGTCTAGCAGTTCCTCAGAAATCTGGGCAGGTCACTTCCGGAGGACCCTGCTATACCACTCCTGGGCATATACCCAGAGGATTCCCCAGCATGTAATAAGGATACATGTTCCACTATGTTCATAGCAGTCCTATTTATAATAGCCAGATTCAATGCAATCCCCATCAAAATTCCAACTCAATTCTTCATAGAGTTACAAAAAGCAATTCTCAAATTCATGTGGAATAACAAAAATTCCAGGATTGTGGAAACTATTCTCAACAATAAAAGAACTTCTTAGGGAATCACCATGCCTGACCTCAAGCTGTATTACCGAATAAAAGTGATAAAAACTGCATGGTATTGGTACAGTGACAGGCAGGTAGAACAATGAAATAGACATGAAGACCCAGAAATGAACCTACACATCTATGGTCACTTGAACTTTTACAATGAAGCTAAAACCATCCAGTGGGGGAAAAAGATAGCATTTTTAAAAAATGGTACTGGTTCAACCATTGCTCAACATTTAGAAGAATGCAAATTGATTCATTCTATTCTCCCTGTACAAAGCTGAAGTCCAAGTGGATCAAGGACCTCCACATAAAACCAGACACACTGAAACTAATAGAAAAGAAACTGGGGAAAACCCTTGAGGACATGGGCACAGGGGGAAAGTTCCTGAACAGAACCCCAATAGTTTATGCTCTAAGGTCAAGAACTGACAAATGGAGCCCCATATAATTGCAAAGCTTCTTTAAGGCAAAGGAAACTCTCAATAGAACAAAAGAGCAAACAACAGTTTAGGAAAAGATCTTTACCAATCTTCTACCCCATAGAGGCCTAATATCCAAGATATACAAAGAACTCAAGAAGTTAGACTCCAGAGAACCAAATAACCCTACTAAAAAGGGGAACAGAGCTAAACAGAGAATATTCAAGTCAGGAAACTTTAATGGCTGTGAAGCACCAGAAGAAATATTTAACATCCTTAGTCATCAGGGAAATGCAAATCAAAACAGCCCTGAGATTCTACCTCATATCAGTCAGAATGACTCAGATCAAAAACTCAGTTGACAGCAGATACTGGTGAGGATGTGCTGAAAGAGGAACACTTCTCCATTGCTGGTGGGATTGCAAGCTAGTACAACTTCTGGAAATAAGTCTGTCAGTTCCTTAGAAAATTGGACATAGTACCACCCAAGGACCAAGCTATACGATTCCTCAGCATATACCTAGAAGATGCTCCAACATGTAATAAGGAAACGTGTTCTCCTATGTTCACAGCAGTTATATTTATAATAGCCAGAATCTGGAAACAATCCAGAAGTCCCTCAACAGAGGAATGGATACAGAAAATGTGGTACATTTACACAATGGAATATTACTCAGCTATTAAAAACACCGACTACATGAAATTCTTATGCAAATGGGTAGAACTAGAAAATATCATCCTGAGTGTGGTAACTTAGTCACAAAAGACCACACATGGTCTATACTCATTGATAAGTGGGTATTAGGCAAAGAGTGTGAAATACCCAAGATAAAATTCACAGACCACATGAAGCTCAAGAGGGAGACAAAGAATGAATGATTCAGTCCTACTTAGAAGGGGGAACAAAATAATCAAGAGAAATAGAGAATAGGAGGGACTTGGGAGGAAGAGAAGAGGGGGAGGAGAAACGGGAGGAGAAAGGGGGACAGGATCAGGTATGGAAGGAGATGGTAGAGATATGCAGAGGGTCAGGAAATTGAACAGAGGTGTGTAGCAATGGGTGATGGGGGAAGTGGGAGTAGCAGCCAGAAAGTCCCAGATGCTAGGAAAGCAAGAGCTTCCCAGGACCCCACAGGGATCACATTAGCTGAAATACCCAACCAAGGGGATGGGGGTCCTGTGGAGACCATATCCAGAGGTTAGGCATGGCTTCTAAATTGAGGGATGGGAGAACCCACCCAGCTCCAAAATTTTAACCTAGAATTGCTCCCGTCTAAAAGAAATGTAGGGATAAAGATTGTAGCAGAGACTGAAGGAAAGGCCATCTGCCCCACCTAGGGGCATCCATTCCACTTGCAGACACTAATCCCAGACAAGATTGTGGAAGCCATGTAGTACTTGCTGACAGGAGTCTGATATAGCTGTCTCCTGAGCGTCCCTGCCAGATCCTGACCAACACAGATGCAGATGCTTGCAGCCAACCATTGGACTGAGCACAGATACCTCAATGGAGGAGTTAGGGGAAGGACTGAAGGAGCTGAAGGGGTCTTATCTGGCATCAATGGGAGGAGAGACCCTTGATCCTGTGGAGGTTTGATGCCCCAGTGTAGAAGAATGCTAGGGTGGTGAGGTAGGTGTGGGTGGGTGGATGGGGTAGCACCCTCATAGAAGCAGGGCAAGGAGGGGGGATGGCATGGGGGTTTGCAGAGGGGAAACCAGGAAAGGGGTTAGCATTTGAAATGTAAATAAATAAAATTTAAAAAAATCCCTGTAAAAAACATAACAATCATTCTACCTTCATTGTCTCCACTAGATATTTTATCTAATGATTAAAGAAGCAAACTGAAGGAGCTGAAGGGGTTTGCAATTCCATAGGAAGAACAACAATATCAGTCAACCAGATCCCCCCTCCCAGGGACTAAGCCACCAACCAAGGAGTACACATGGAGGGAACCATGGCCTCCCAGCTGCATATGTAACAGAGGATGACTCAATGGGAAGGGAGTCCCTTGGTCCTGTGATGGCTCGATGCCCCAGTGTAGGGGAATGTGAGGGTGGAGAGATGGGAGAGGGTGGGTGGGTGGGTAGGGGAACACCCTCATAGAAACAGGAGAAGGAGGGATAGGATATGGGGTTTCCGGGCACGGGGCAGGGGGGACCAGGAAAGGAGACATTTGAAATGTAAATAAATATCCAATAAAAAGAATTATAAAATCAATAAACAAAATACTGTCTGTGACTGGTCTTTGCACTTTGTGTTTTTTTTTTCTTTCTTTCTTCTACCCTTCTCCACCTAAGAAAGAATAATCTACAAAGCAGCAAAGACTGTTTACAAGTAGCGTCCAGATATGGGGCTAGGCAGAATTGGAAATTTGACTTCAAATGTCATTGAGAAAAAAGCAGGGGATGAAGAATGGATATTTCTTTGCAAAAGACCAGCTACAACTGTCAACTCTAGTTAAGACACCAAACAAAGAGCATGCAAGGGCTGGACCCAGGTGCCCTACACATTTGTAGTAGATGTGCAAATTGGTCCTTTTGTGAGTGGCCTAACAATTGGAGTGGCAAATGTCTTGGTCTCTGTTCCCTGCCATTGTATTCCCTTCCCCCTATCTGGTCTGCCTCATTGGGCCTCATTGGGAAAGTATGTGTTTTATCCTGCTAGGTTAAATATCCCAGTGTGTGATGGTACCTAAAGAGGTCCTTAGATTCTCTATGGAGAAAGGGAGGATATGTATGTATGAAGGGGAGTATGGGGAGGGAATTTTAAGGGTGGGACTGGGAAGAGAGGAGGGAGGGGAGGCTGTGATCCAGATGTAAAGTGAATAATTAATAGATAAATTAATGGAGAAGAATTAAAGCTCAAACAAAAAGTACAAAAAATGGTAATAAACAAATTAAAGATCCCTTAATTTTAATTGTCAGCAACAACACTACTACTATTGATGATGATGATGATGATGATGATGATGATGATGATAACAATAAAATAATATACTGCCCTCTATAAGGTAAAAACCTAGACTAGAAAGATTTTGAGAATTATTGATGCTGGTGCCACTCAGAATCCCATTTAGAGCATAATCACTTGGTAGAAGACTAGATAAGTGGTGGCATCATTTGCGATCACCTCTTCACCGAGGTGAAGAGAATTTAATTGTGTCAGTGTTTTTACTCTCTTTCTCTACGTGGAGGCTTTGCGGAGAAGTGACTCATCAAGGAAAAGCTCTGCTTCTCCACTGCATGCTCTCAGGTCTCCCAGGGGCAAACATCAGTGCTCATGAGCACATCAAACCAGTGCTTCAATCGCATTTGCTGATGTTTTCTTGGATAAAACAAGGCACAGAGCCAAGCCCCTAGTTCATTTAGTAGGGGACTACAGAAAGCAATACATCAGGGAGATGCTACTTATTAGGAGAAATTATTTAACAACCAAAGGGGGCCTCACATCTATTTGGTAATGGTAGGAGATGATACTGGGTGGTTTGAAGAATGCTGAAAATATTCTCTGCTGTTCAAGAAGCCACTATCAGCATTTGATTCCATTGGGGTAAGAATGCAGTTTCCTGCTGAAGTTCATTGTTCTAGTTTCTCAAGGCAAATAAACCAAGACAACCCACAGTTGATTCCTATGTGCATAGTTGAGCAGCAGTATCTGGGTTGTGTATTTTTATTTCTACCAAAGATGGATTGGCTTGTGAAAGTCAAAACTACTAGCAGTTGGACTCCCATACTGGGGGCAGAATTCCAGGGAACGGAAATGCACTGAGATTTGTTTATTTGTTTGTTTGTTTTAAAAATCCCTACAAAAGTATCTTTTCTCATTCTGGAACGCGGGATTTTGGACAGTCAGTGTTTCGTTCTGTAGTCTTTCAGTGAAACACAGTGATGGGACGCAGTGTAAGACTCTCATGAGCCTTAGTTTACTGGAGACCCCTGAGTGAACAGCTCAGAGCAGGGGATTGTTCCAGGATGTTGGAGTCGTTCTGTACCCAAAGGAGAAGCAGCAGCTCTGGGCAGTTCATTCAAGAGTTTTTAAACAGTTTTCAGGGGTAGAATAGAGCAACAGCCACTAGGCACAATGTGATTAGCAGAACAATGTGATTAACAGTGTAACCTTTAAACTGATTGGTCCTTAGGGAATGAAATAGCAAGGGGTTCCCTTATCTGTGGGTGGTTCGCCCTGTGGTCTGAGGAATGTAATTCGCTTCTCCCTTCTGGAGGGTTAAGGGTGCCTAAATGCTCTATGAACTTTTCTAGGAGTAGAGGGGTCTGGTGGAATTTTCCAAAGTTCCTGAGCTGACCTCTTCAGCAGAGTTTCCTTTTAATATCCAGTGACCTTAACCCCATCTCTTTTAAAACTTTTATTTAAAAGGATTTTTTATCCTTCTCACCTAGAAAACAACCAGACAATAACAATGACAACAACACCACCAAACAAGAAACCAAACCCGCAAAACAAAGAAACAGGCAAAAGGCCAACAAGACAGTCTGGTCTCATTGGGAATGTAAGTGCCTAATCCTGTAGAGACTTAATGCCTCAGGGAAGGAGAATGCCCAGGGCGCGGTGGGGGGTAGATGGAGTGGGGTCAGATGGGGGATTGGTGGGTAGGGGCTAGGGGAGCACTCTGGGAGGGGGGGACAAGGAGTGGGATAACATTTGGAATGTAAATAAATGAAAGTATTATTTTTAAAAAAAAAATACAGATAATGGTTAAGGAAAAAAAATGCCAAAACATAGCAAAATGAGAAGTCCACAAAAGTACCATTAAGTTTGTTTTGTGTTGGCTTTCTCTTCGTAGCTGTGGTGCCTGCTCTGGAGTGTAGCTGATTCACCCAGTGAGACTCTATTGGAGAAAACTGACTTTTCTCTCTGCCAGCAGGTATGGGTCCGGGTGAGACTTTGTGAACACTTCTCCCTCTCAGTGCTGGGACTCCCATCTGGCTTGAACTTACATAGGTTTTGTGTGAATTGGCACTGCCACTTTCATTTCCTGTGTGTCTCAGTCCTGTTGTGTGTGGAAGATACTGTTGTTTCCTTGGAGTCGTCCATCACCTCTGGCTCTTTGTACCTCTTCTCCCTCATATAACCCTGAGCCTTGAGGAAAAGGCTTTGATGCAAACATCCCAGTTGGAACTGAGTGCCCCAAGGTCTCCCACTCTCTGCACATTGCCAAGGTGTGGATCTCTGTGTTAGCTCCTATCTACTACAAGAAGAAGCTTCTCTGATATGGACTGAGCAAGGCACTGATATGTAGGCACAGCATTCTGTCAACAGAAGTCATTTCTATTACTGTTTCTTTAGGAGAATATTAGTAGTAGGTTCCCCTAGGCCTGTGTCTTATCCAATTTCAGGTGCCCAAAATTTAAGTTTTTTTTTTTTCTCATGTCTCTCCTTCAGGAAGCCATTAGTTCTTCTGAACTGTTGTAGATAGGAATAATCATGTTCACAGGAAGAAGTCTTTGTTGATGTGCTTACAGCTTAGCCTTCCTTGAAGACAGCTAATGATTATGGATTAGCACATAACTTATTAATTTAAAAGATATACACTACTTCAAGGGGATATACTCTAAGGGAATATTTATTTGCTATCAGAGAAAAGCAGTAGCAAACAGCATGACAGTTGATGATGATCTTGCCTTGTTCAGTACTAGTTCATTTAAAGACAGTTATTTCCTTTGAGTTTCTTCTGATGGTCAATGTTTCCCCTAAGCCGTGTGGGGGCCAGCACACTGGCTTTCTTATGTTTCCCTTTTAGCTGAGTGTTCAGTAACTAGCACTGTTCCTGCTCAAGGGAGAGATCTTGCTTGCCCTTTGAACTTCCTACCAATCCTTTTTTCTGATTGGCAAAGGCAGGGGGAGAAATAACCAGCCTCAGTGTGACTTTGCAGGTCTTAAGTTGGAAAGTAATTTCCTCGAACCACCTCTTCTTTTCTCCAGGAAAGCTTCCATTGGCACACATAATTGGTATAAATGCTAACTTCAATCAGATGCTTAAAATTATCCATTAACTACTCAAACAGCCACCTAGCTCCTTTAAAACAGCTCTATTTTTTTCAGGGCTACACCTCTTTTTATTTTTGGACATGGCTTTTGAAATTCCTTTTAAAATAACTGTTTCCAAATGAGCAGGTGAAGGCATTGTTGAATGCTCTGGATGATGCAATTGTCTTCACAGGGAAAGTTAAGGATTTTGTGCATTTGCACAACTCAAATAATCTCGCAGATTGCATACATGCATGTTGAGCAGATAGATAGCATTGATTTGATTGATAAGACCAGGCCTATAATTCCAACTCTTTTGTCAATTATTTGTGAAATCTTGAATGTGTCATTTCACCAACTGGGGCTTGGTTTTCTGCAGAGTAGCAATAGATTTTTGGTATGTTAGCTTCTTTCTAAAGTGATTGCCGGCTCAAATCATTATCAGCTCTGAGTAAACTGTGCTTTCCTTGATGCTGACTTGATTCAATCCCCTGTCTTAGGTCATAAATATTTGGATAATATTTCTCATCAGTAAGTGGAATCTAAATTTATTCTAAGACATGCTGCATGAGTATTTTAAGAAAAAGAAGAGATTGGAGATGGTTCTTTATGTCAGGAATTTTTTTCTAGTTAGTATAGTAACTAAAGGAGTCTCTATTTTATGAATGACTTTCCCAGGACCAGCTGGTGGGATGATGCTGGTGGCCCAGTGGAATTTGTAGACCCAGTGGGGACATCCTTCATACTCGGTAGAGGAAAGACTGTCTCTGAGCGGACCTACATACTATGGGGTTCTCCCCTCTGGACTCTGGACTAGGCCCAGACCACAGCCAAATACCAACTTCTAAACACAAAACCAAAAGTGAAGGGAGACAAGGCTGCTGAGTCTGACTGGGGCAGACATGGCAGCAAATATCATTGCAAGTGTTAATTTTCAGAAGAAAAATGAGAGATCTGTATTAGAATGAACTAGGAAGTGTTGGTAAGCTCTGACTAGGTATTTTAATTATGTTAGTCAAAATGAATTTTGATTACTGGACCTTGGTGGGGTTTGTTGTTGGTTTTTTTTTTTAGTAAATTTTTAAAAGAATTATTTATTTATTTTATGTATATGAGTACACTGTAGCTGTCTTCTGACACACCAGAAGATGTCAGATCCCATTACAGTTGGTTGTGAGCCACCATGTGGTTGCTGGGAATTGAACTCAGTAACTCTGGAAGAGCCATCAGTGCTCTTAACCACTGAGCTATCTCTCCAGCTCCATCCTTGGTGTTTTTATAGTTGGGCCTTGGTGAATGGTCTCCAGAATGAGTCAATGGCAAAATAAGTGACTAGATCTGGTGACTGGCTTTAGGAGAGTAATCTAATGGTTTAGCAAGAGGGGAAAGTGCACAAGGCCAAACCTATTGGCAGCAACCACTTCAGTTTTTTCTGCTTGAAACTTAATCTTTGATTCTCTTTGCTTGTACATTAATATGATTGGACTATTTAGGACCCTATAGATTCATGAGCAGACCTGATAGGTTAGCAAATTATTTAGAGTTGTATTTTCTGAGGTAATTGTAACCATCTTATACTCTAGGAAAGAATTGTCAGTACAGGAAATTAGAATAGGCCTTCACTGAAAGGATAGCCTTTACAGACATTCTGAGAAGGGAATTACAAACATGTAGACCACCTGGGGATCTTGTTAAAATCCAGGTTCTGATTTTGTATGTCTGTGTCTAGGTATGAGTTACAGTGAATCCACAGACAGCAACTTTGAGTAGAAAGGTACTAAGAGATTAAAGAAATAGTATGAGCTGTTTATATCAATTATAATTCAGCTTTCAAATATAATTTCAGCTTATAAAGATATAGATGCTGCATATGAGTTGTGAACTAACAGGAGCTGGATCTCTTTCCAAGTAGCACATCAATAGAGTGGCATACTTCAGCTTTAAATATTCATGACTTCCCTTCCTCTTGTTTTTTTTTTTTCAAGTGTTTTGACATTTGCTTAAGTAAGTACTGTCACTATCACATGGTGGCCTATGTTTTTTTGTCCTTTGCAAATCCTCTGTTATTATTCAGGCCTTTGTTGTAACTCTGCTCCGGGAAGTTGCCTTTATCAGGTTTGCCAGGTAGAATCGTACATATGCGGAATTAATTTCCATAGCCCATCAGAATGCAGCCAAAGTCATTTAATCAAAAGAAGAAGCAGGGAGACAGACTTGGAGGAGACTTGGGATTCCCAAGGCCACTCCAATTTAAACTAAGACAAAACAGAAAAGGCACTTTCTTTTCAGATTGTCTTACAATGAGTAGAGTACTGTCAGACTTTCAAAGTTCTTGCTCATGGAAGAATTGTATTCCAGGAATAGAGGTTGAAATCTTAGCTTTCTAAACATTTGATTCCAAGGAATATTGCTATGGCAAAAAAAAGTTGGAATTGACAACTTGCCTTCCTTTCTGTTTGTGACTCCATTTGGGAATTAAAGTGTGGGAGATGCATTAAGGGAAAGGAAGTTGACATGTTTACTTAATTGTGCTAAAATCTCTAAATTTATTACCAATATCACAAGCCAATTTGGTAGATTTATCACATAACCAGTTATGTGTGAATCTCAAATGAATGTCTGTTTTTTTTTCCTCTTTTAGTAAATGGAAAAGTCATTTTCATATTAAGAAGAGGTTCATTTTTTAATGAAAATTCTTTTGGTTCTGCTGTGCAGAAATAAATCATTAAAGGTTTCTCGGTAATGCTGCAAACATTTTGTACTTCTGCACTTTTAAAATAAAAGTTAAAATCATTTTAAAGTTGATCAGTTAGTCTTCAGCAAGTCTTAACTACATTTGGGTATTATCGTGCTAGAGCACAATACAGTGAGCCGAAAGAACAAAAAGTAATTTTTAAAATGTTCATAGATCCTTTACTTGCAGGCGACCTTGAAGAAGGCAATAAATAAGTAATTTCTTAATGTGTTAATTTCTCAGTCAAAGGAACAAAGACGTTAGCTAACTAAATTAAAGGTCTAAGCAAGCTAGATGAACAAAAGACCATCTATTATCCCATATCATCCATCACAGTAGCAGATATATTTGGGAGAAATATATATTGGGGAAAATGTCATTTTGAAAAACACTTCTCTAATACAGACATTATTCATTATTTTCTTCTTCCTGGTAGGAATAATACTTCCTTCTTGTTTGGTGAAACAAGAAATCCAATTGTAGTAGGCAACTTTTAATATGTAGCTCAATTTTGTCTTATCTGAGTATCCACATGTAATAGGTTTCAGAGTACTTCTTATTCTGTTGTTAGTTTATCATCCTATTCAGAACATTGCATAGGTACTTGTAAGTGCATATGTACCTACACACACACACACACACAAACACATACACACACACACACACACACACACACACACACAGAGAGAGAGAGAGAGAGAGAGAGAGAGAGAGAGAGAGAGAGAGAGAGAGAGAGAGAGAGAACACGTCTACTATCCGAACTTTATTTCCTCAGGCCTCTCAGCAAGGCAGGCTGTTTGATATCACATGCTTGCTGGCAAGGAGGGAGAGTTCTCTGCAGGGTGTTCTGACATCTAGGAAAGGACTTTAGCACTGATGCTCTAGCTCCTTGCTTTGAGACAAGTCCGTCCTGGGCTCACATCTGCAAAAGAATATAATAGCTTACAGTTTACCCAAGAGCATCCTTTTATTTTATTTTATTTTATTTTATTTTATTTTATTTTATTTTATTTTATTTTATTATTTTATTTTATTTTATTTTATTTTTTATTTTTTTGCAGACTCCTGGCTTCTTCAAGTGAGGTCAGCCACCTGCATATGTTTGACTGTCCCAGAACAGAGAGGGAACATGGGGCTACTACTCAGGTTTTCTCTTACTTGGCCCACCTCCATGTGTCCTCAGGAGTTAAACTTTATAGTGTCCTTTTTTAAAATTTATTTTTATTTTTATTATTTTTATGGAGCCTTTCAGCCCTTTAAATGCCTGAAACCAAGTATGTGACAGATGCTATTAACGATTTCGTCTATGGGCTTAATCTTTGTCCTTGACTCAGCTCCTCCTTCAAGTTATTGTATTTTCACTCCAGGGAGATCTCTGCTTAGCAAGTCTCCTAAGACTGGAGATTTAACCCCATTGCTGGGTCAAGTACTCAATGATCTGAAGATTATGATAATGTACCAGGGAAGTTTGTTAGATGGGGACTTTGAATCCAATGACGCTAATGGTTTGAGAAAAGCATTACTGCTTATTTTTTTCTCTATGATACCTTGCCACCATTACCATACTGATATTGGAGAAAATTGTGTTGAAAATCCAATCACTTTAACAATTGCTCCTTAATATTAATACTAGTGAATAAAATTTATATTAGAAATGAAGTTCATTTCATTTCACACTCACTATATCATTAGTGAGTGTTTTATTTTTTTAATTCAGAGTTTGGAAATCTTATAAAATGAAGCTTGAATAGTCTATTCCATAAATAATTAAAATTATAGCAAAACTTTCATTTATGATATGGTCACTCTTAAGAAGCACTTGCTTACTCATAAATCATGAAAGTTTTATTCTAAATTTCCTTATTTTCAGTACTTTTACACTTGTAACTATTATCTATTTAAAATTGATTTGGGCATTGATTTGTACATAAGGATCATGATTTATTTTTTAAGTTGGAATTTTTAAATAATTCAATACACTTTCTTGAAATGTACACTCTTCACTTCAGGGTCAATTGTACTTGAAGTCACTTTTGATGCAAAGCATGTACCTATATACATGGATGGGCCTGTTTGAGATTCTATTTTGTTACATTGGCCTATTGTAGCTCTGCATGCCATTGTCATATAGAGTTAATTATTGTAAGATTAAATTAAGTCTCACCATCATCTGACAGTCTCTGTTGACTTTTTGCTTCTTCAAGCTTTCTACAGTTCTTCCTCTGGCCTTTAAATTTCCATATTCCTTTTAGCATCAGTTTGTTTTTGTGTGATGACTGAGATCACACAAAATGTATAGATCAATTTGGACAGGAATGATCCCATTGTAACCTAGAGTCTTTTAGTTCCCAAATATAATGTATCTCGAAAGGGTTTTGTTGTCTATAGTGCATCCTAATTTTTGCCAAATCAGGTAGTCAATTGAGTAACAGATACACCTTGGACTATTGATTGGCTCTAGTACCACACTCCATGCTTGTCCTATTCTGCTTTCAGAAGCCCAGAATCATTATAATTATCATTTCTTTTGGGTGTGTGGAGACCTTCTTTTTCACAAAAACTCTACACACAACACCTCTCTATGTTATATACTCATTCAATATAGAAAAAAATATAAGCTGTTATATATTTGTCACTTCTTAACATGCTTTTAAAGTTTATAATAGATACTAAATATTAATATTAACCTAGTTATTACTTTTGCAATATTATTTTAATGACTGAATTGCATCCCACTGTGCAATTATGGAATAATTAGTTTATCTGAATGTTTAAGCTTTTACTAATTTCTTATATTTTATAGTAAATGTTCACATAGCCATAAAATTTTCAAGGCCATTTGATTCCCTTCACCCTTACCCCTTAGGATAAACTCCCAGAAATAGATTGTTTGATTAAAAGATATAAAAATGACAAATTCTTTCAATATACATTGCCAAATTTTCTTTGCTTGGTTTATCCTCCCTGTCTCTGTTTCTCTTGTCTCTGTCTTCTCTGCCTCTTCCTCCCTCTTCCATTCCCTCTCCCTCTTCCTCTGCCTTCACTCACAAGCAACTTGTCTTAAGAGCTCATTCTGTATTTTGTTTACTTCCCATGATATCTAGGAACCCTAAGGGATATGGGATTTTATGAGCTGTTGTTGTGCTATATGCTTAACTGTCCAAGCAGAGCTGAATTTATGTCACACACCCATTGGTGTCTACCTCATTGTGGTTCATCTTTACAGAGAAAGCCCTTAAGCTTTCATTGTAGCCACTTGGGAAATAGCCAGATAAAAAGTTTTGAATCTCAAGTCAAATGTTACATCAGCAGCAATAAAAAGGTCTGCTGCTAGCATTTCTGTTTTCAAAAACCTGGTTGAAGCCCCTGTCAATGACAGGATTCTATTTCTGAGTATGTCTTTTTCCATAAGTGATAATATTTTGACAATGTTGGCTACATAGATAATACTAAAGCAAAATCATCGTGAAGACAGTACATTCCCTGCATATTTTAAAGGGAATATTAGTACACTAATCTCAAAGCTATTTTCCATTTCTGTTTATAGAATAGTGTGTTTCTCAATATAGGCAGTCAATAAACAACAGATGAAAATTGAATGGATAAGGAAATTAATGCTCTTTGTGAGACTTTTTTGAGTAGTAGTCTCTGGCCAAGGCCAGTGCATAGCTACATTATTTATGAATCTTGTGTAACAGTGAAAAAAAAGTACAAATTGATTTCTATGTAAATCAGATAGGGAAATACAAGTCACCTTTATTGTAAATACTACAGTTTTGTCATCTTATGTGAATAGATGAATGGTATGGAGGAATTAGATTTGGGAAGATTGAATAATAATGAGAACCCTAATTAATTCTAGAAATCTGGATGTTTAGATTTTTTTTAGAAAATCATATTAGCAGCAACATGCCCCCCCCCCCCCCACTGCAGGAAAGAAAACAATTGCTGTCTCTCCTACACACACACACCACTTTTTAATGCACTACAGAAAACATCATTTTGTGGGAAAGACCGTGTATAGTTAATCTATTTCTGCATTTAACAAATTGCCCAAACTGAGTGCCTTCAAAGGACTCATATTTATTATTTCAGTTCCTGTGGATCAGGAATCCACATATGGCTTAACTGGCTCTACTGTGCCATCTCACGGCTCCACATGAAGGATCTGATTCTCCTTAGTATATTCCTGAGATTGTTAGTGTCATGCTTAGCTGATAGCCTGAGGTTTCTTTCTGTCAGTTGCTATATGGCTTCTTGACAGGTATTACCCAATGCTGTAGCTAGTTTCATCAAGGCACACACAAAGCAGAGAGTGATAAAGACAGAAAAAGAGAACATAAAGTTATAAGCACTCCAACCAACAACTCTATATTGGCAGTATTTGCAGCATACATCGATTTCCTATGCCTTTAGTGTGTGTGTGTGTGTGTACATGAAAATGTGTGTGCATGCATTTGGAAGGCTAGGAATAATATTGGAATTCTTTTTTCACCATTCTCTACTTTGTCTTTTTTTTTTTTTTTTTTTTTTTTTTTTTTTTGTGAGGCAGGTTCTCTCTTTGAACTTTGAAATTGCTGATTCAGCTAGGCTGATTAGTCAGCAACGCCCAGGCTCCTGTCTCTGCTTCTCTAGTGCTAGAGTGACAGGTATGCACCAGCGTTGCCAAGCTTTTTATGTGTATATAGGTGCATAGACCCTGGATCCCCCTGCTTATCACCAAGTATTTTACTGAGTGTTCTGTCTCTCCATCCTCAGATATTTTTTCTTAAAAACTGACTATTCTGCTAAACATTTCCTCTTTTTTGTATGTAACACCTTGTTTAACATTACATTGAAAAGGATCCTATTAGACTATTAGCTTCAAAAATAGCAATGGCAAGAACAATTTTACTAGGAAACTGCTCTGTGCTGGGGCTATGCAAGACTTTCAAAGATTTTAAACTCATCTTTCCATTAAAAAACTTTTCAAGTTTCTCCCTAATTATTGAGTATAAAATGCTTCAGAAATAACAAAATGAATGTGAATGGTCCTCTGAATGCTTACTTAATCATTAGAACAGCTCCATATCCCATGCCCTTGGAAGATTTTAGAGCTGTTCCAGCAAAGAAGTGCTACTCAGTTTCGCTCTACTATTTAAGTCCCTGTATTGTAGTAGCCATGCAGCTTGGCTGACCTTAACAGATTGTAATGCAGCATGAAAGTACACCCATGCAGTCAACACAAATGAAATGAAGCAATTCTGTTCTCAGAATTTGGTGCTGGACCTCTAGCATCAGAATCACTTGAAAACCAGAACAGGGAAGTGGGAAGTGGGAAGGGGTGTGTGGGAGAACAGGGAGAGGGAAGGGGGCTTATGTGACTTTCAGGGAGTGGGGGACCAGAAAAGGGGAAATCATTTGAAATGTAAATAAAAAATATATCGAATAAAATAAAAAATAAAAAAAAATTAAAAAAAAGAAAAAAAAACCTGCTAAAGATACATGTTCATTCTCAAACACTACATCAGACCAAACAAACGCGCAAAGGGTGCTACCCAGAAGCCTGTGTTTTATGAAACTGTCAGGATGATTACAGAGGAGAATCACTAAGAAAGTTCATTGCTGGTAAGACTTTATGAGTACTGCTTCTGACATTCTTACAAGACAAAATCTCACAGCAATCTCCCTAATCCTTTGGCTCTTACAATCTTTCCTATCTCTTTTCAGCAATATTCCCTGAGCCTTAGGTGCTGGAATCTTTTGAAGACATATTCACTGGCACATGGCCCCAAGTCATCAGTCATGAAGACATACATACAAGTTACACTATATAGACTCAATAGACTATATTTACAAATATAAATCCATAAACACATGTGTCTTAGCTAGGGTTTCCATTGCTGTGACAAAACACCATGAACAAAAAATAAGTTGAGGAGAACAGGTTTTATTTGGCTTACATTTCCATATTGCTGTTCATTATTGAAGGAAGTCAGGATAGGAATTCAAACAGGGAAGGATCCTCAAGGCAGGAGCTGATGCAGGACTCATGGAGGTGCAGCTTACTAGCTTGCTTTAAATGGCCAGCTTTCTTATGGAACTCAGGACTACCAGCCCAGGGATGGCACCACTTGCAATGGATTGGATTCTCCCTAACTGGTAACTAATTGAGAAAATACCAATCAGCTGTATCTCATGGAAGCATCTCCTCAACTGAAGCTCCTTTTTAGCTGATGACTCTAGCTTGTCAAAACCAGCCAGTACAGCATGCAGTAACACTGTGAAAAAAGAGACCATTAAGGAGATTGGGAAGGGATATATGGCAGAGTATGAAGGAGGAAAGAGAAGGGAGAAATTATACAGAGGAGTGGAAAACATCCAGTGGAAAAAAGATAGACTTTTCAACAAATGGTGCTGGTTCAACTGGAGGTCAGCATGCAGAAGAATGTGAATTGATCCATTCTTATTTCCTTGTACTAAGCTGAACTCCAAGTGGATCAATGACCTCCATGTAAAACCAGACACACTGTAAATAATAGAAAAGAAACTGGGAAAACCCCTGAAGACATGGGCACAGGAGAAAAATTCCTGAACAGAACACCAATAGCTTATGCTATAAGATCAAGGACCTCATAAAATTACAAAGTTTCTGTAAGGCAAAGGACACTGTCAAAAGAACAAAATGGCAACTAACAAATTGGGAAAAAATCTTCACCAACCCTACATCAGATAGAGGGCTAATATCCAATATATACAAAGAACTCAAGAAGTTAGATCCCAGGGAACCAAATAACCCTATTAAAAATGGGGTACAGATCTAAACAAAGAATTTTCACCATAAGAAATTCTGATGGCCAAGAAGCACCTTAAGAAATGCTCAACATCATTAGTCATTAGGGAAATGCAAATCAAAACAACCCTGAGATTTCATCTCACACCAGTCAGAATGGCTAAGGTCAAAAACTCAGGAGACAGCAGGTGTTGGCGAGGATGTGGAGAAAGAGGAACACTCTTCCACTGCTGGTGGGGCTGCAAGATGGTGCAACCACTATGGAAATCAGTCCAGTGTTCCTCAGAAAACTGGACATGACACTTCCAGAGGACCCTGCTATACCTCTCCTGGGCATATACCCAGAGGATTCCCCAGCATGCAATAAGGACACATGCTCCACTATGTTCATAGCAGCCTTATTTATAATAGCCAGAAGCTGGAAAGAGCCCAGATGTCTCTCAATGGAGGAATGGATACAGAAAATGTGGTATATATACACTATGGAAAACTACTCAGCAATTAAAAACAATGAATTCATGAAATTTTTAGGCAAATGGTTGGAACTGGAAAATATCATCCTAAGTGAGGTAACCCAATCACAAAAGAATACACATGGAATGCAATCTCTGATAAGCAGATATTAATTAGCCCAAAAGCTCTGAATACCCAGGCACAATTAGCATAACAAATGACTCCCATGAAGAAGTAAAGAGAGGGCCCTGATCCTGGAAAGGCTTGATCTAGCATTGTAGGGGAGTACCAGGACAGCGAAAAAGGAGGGAGGTGATTGGAGAATGGGTGGAGAGAAGAAGGCTTATGGGACATATGGGGAGGGGGGAATTGGGAAAGGGGAAATCATTTGGAATGTAAACAAAGAATATAGAAAATAAAAAAATGGAAAAAATCTCAAAAAATAAATAGCAAAATAGTCCACTGCCCTGATTACATAGTCAACAGGTTTTTAACCTTGTCCCAAAGATTACTTGGATCCAAATTAGAAAGAGCAATTAGCCCAAAGGTCCTTAAAATTTGTCACTTGAAAAATCTGTTTCTTTCATTGTTTTGCTACTGCCTGCTGCTTTTTCACCTTTCAACCTTTCTGATTTCTGAGTAGCCACAGTATTTCTCTACAGGCAGTTTTTCCCTGGTCTTAAAGTCACTGTTAAATGCAGTCAAAGGAGCTAACTATCTTAGGATAGGGACAGATGCACACATAATCATAGCATGGGCTGAAAAATATGAGTCCCAGTAATGATCAAGGTGGAAATAAATGTTGGCAAAAACTGGGGAAGGATTATTTTGTTTTGGCTGGGAGGATTGCAGAAGGTGTTACAGAAGAGATAGCACTTGATCTGAGCTTTGCAGGATGTGAAGCATTTTAATAGACCGAGAAGTGGGAGATTACTGTTTTGACATATACTTGAAGTGATGTTAGATGTCTGTAGGATTCTTCAGGTATAACAACTAGAATTATAGTTTTTCCCAACTTGCAACATTATCTGGTTTAAAATGAGTTCTTTCTAATCTGCCTCAGCCCCACTTTTTAAAGCCTGTTACTCAGGTGTTTTGGTTTATTTTTTCTTTTCACTCATTTTGCAAATATTCTCAATTTGCTTCTTCCTTGGAATGAGTATCCAACAAACAACTTGACATTAGTACATTTGCAGATGATGAAGGAAATTTGAGAGTTAATAGCCTGTACAAGAGCATATGAAAGCAATTTCAGTTTGGTCTTAGTCCAGTAAGTCATCAGAGCTGCCTTATGATCTTGTGGATCTGAATGATGAATTGAGGGATTTGGCTGGAAAAGAGTAGGAGAGTGGAGTATTAAGAAAATTTTCTAATTTCAATAAAGGAGAAAGTCTAATGGATATGAAAGAATATTGGTACTCTTTTTTATGTAGACTTAGAATCACAGGATGGTTTACAGAGATTTTTTTAGTGGACACAATCATCCCCCATACCAGGGGATGTTGAGCATCCCTGAAGACATTTTGGTTGTCATAAAGGTGGTAGAATGAAAGGGAGTGGATATGGTGTGCTGCAGCTATCTTGTAGTTTGAAGTTGGGTGTGAATGTTGCTGAAGATTATAAAATCACCAAAAAATAAAAACCTTCATCCAGTTCTACTAGAAAAGTAGGCAGTGGTTCACTTGAGAGATTCAGATTAAAAGTACAGTCTATGACCATTAAATTGACTAAAAAGTAAAAAAAAAAAAAAAAAAAAAAGTCTCCTTTCAGATGCTGGCAAGGATGCAAAGACATCAAGTAGACTCAACCACATACTGCTTATAAGAATGTACAGTGGTATGGCCTGTAGGGAAAATGGCTTGACAGATATATTCTTATAAAACTAAACTGTTAATTGTCATATCAACTAATAATTGTACTCTTGGGCATTTTATTCAAGGGAAATGTATATGTTTTACTTTCAAAAATCTGTGCACAAATATTCAAAGCAGATTTGTCCACACAATATCAAACTGGAAACGCAGATGTCCCACAATGAGTACATGGTTAAACAAATGATGGTTTCACTCATACCATGGACCATTACTCACGTATAAAAAGAATTAGTTATCAATACAGACAACTTGAACTAATCTTTTGAGAATTATGATTTTCTTTTATTAGATATTTGCTTTATTTACATTTCAAATGTTATCCCCTTTCCTCTTCCCCCCCCCCAAAACCCACTATCCCATCCCCCTGCACCCAATCATCAACCCATCCACTTCCGCTATCCTGTCCTGGCATTCTTCTTCACTGGGACATCTAGCCTTCACAGGACCAAGGGCTGCTCCACTCATTGATGTCTGACAAGGCCACCCTCTGCTATATATGTGGCTGGAGTCGTGGGTCCCTCCATGTGTACTCTTTGGTTGATTGTTTAATCTCTGAGAGTTCTGGAGGCTAGTTCATATTGTTGTTCCTCCTATGGGGCTGCAAATACTGGAAAAGAAAACACCAAATCTCAAATCTCTTATTTTTATATTTAAAAGATCTTATTTAGAGAACATTCTTTTTATTGGATATTTTCTTTATGTGCATTTCAAATGTTATCACCTTTCCTGGTTTCCTGCCTCCCAGAAACCCTCTATCCCATCACCCCTCTCCCTGCTTCTATGAGGGTGTTCCTCCACCCACCCACCCACTCCTGCCTCCGCACCCTCGATTCCCCTACCCTGGGGCATCTATCAAACCTTCATAGGAACAAAGACCTCTATAGGAGGATAACATTCTTAATATTACAAAGTCGTACATCAAAAGAGACAAGAATACTAGTTACCTATGGTCAAAAATGGGAAGTGGTAGCAGGAAGAATGTGAGTGGGCCTTCAAATTTTGTGTGTGTGTGTGTGTGTGTGTGTGTGTGTGTGTGTGTGTGTGTATATGCTTATGGAATTTCTCAGTACCTTGAGTACGTACAAGTAAAATTAGAGACAATTGAGCAATTTTAATGTATTCATTCAGTATCAGTGGCCTGGTTGTGTTATTCTACTATAGTTCATAAAATGTCATTGAGTGAAAGCAAATGCATGGTATACAGTTTCTTCTTCCTCTGATAGCATTCATGTGGCTTTATAGGTACAGTATAATAGCACATGTATATAATATTTAGTGATCAAATCTTAGAAAGAATCTCTGCTAGCTCTTCAAGCATTACTTCTATACATTAGGGATATTCATACACTTCTAATTAGTCTCAGATATGTCACAGGCCATTGTTACTCTCCCCTCTGGTGTCATAGAAATATAGAACGAATTCTTCCTTTCTGAGTTTTGAATGGCCTTTGCCACACATTACCACTTCCCTTTCTTGTTACATGCTAATTTTCCAATTAGATTAATATTTATGTTTTCTACAATTTAATGCATGTGATTTCTTTTCTTCTTTTGTAATATTAGGGGTTCGGCAATAGCCACTCTATCTGTGATAGCATGATATCTCATTTTGGTATTGATTTGTATTTCCTTAATGACTAATGGTGTTGAATATTTTTTCTTATACCTGATGGCCATGATTATGTCTGTTTTTTTTAGAAGTGTCTATTCAGATCCAGAGCCCATTTTTAGTTGAATTATTTATTTGTTGGTATCAAGGTTTTAAGTGTTCTATATTCTGTATATGAATTTCTTCTCATCAAAATAGTATTTTCTTCCATTCTGAAGGTTGTCTCACAGCTCGATTGTTTCCTTTGAGGTAAAGAAATCTCTTCATTTGGCAGGATCACATACATTTCTCTGATTTTTCCTTTTGTTACAGGTGTGTTTGGAGTCTCACACACACAAAAAAATCTTTGGGAAGCTAGAAAGACAGCTCAGTTAGTAAAGTACTTGCTGTATGTAGTGGCTATTCCTGGTTGTCAACTTGACTATATCTGGAATGAACTACAGTCTAGAATTGGAAGGCTCACCTATGATCCTAATTTGGAGGCTCAGAGATATAAGTTTCGGACCTGGATCTTGGCATGGAGACCTTGAAGCATAGTGGCTAAGACAAGGAGAACTCTGAGTTCAAGATCATTTGGGATTAAAGGCATGGATGCACACAACTTTAATCTGGGCCACACCCTCTGTTGGAGACCTACAGCCTTTAATCTGGGCTACACCCTCTGCAGGAGATATATAAGGACATTGGAAGAAGGAAGATTCTCTCTCTCACTCTTCCTTGCCTGCTTGCCTCATGGGACTGAGAAACTGCTAGATCCTTGGACTTCCATCTACAGCTGCTGCTGATTTTTGTTGGGGAGTTGGACTATAGACTGTAAGTCATTGACAAATTCCCTAACTATATAAAGACTATCCATATGTTCTGTGACTCTAGAGAACCCAAACCAATACACTGTACTTTCTAGCTAGCTTCAATTGTCAATAAATGCTGCCAATAGTCATCTGAATGAAAATCTCAGTTGTTGAATTACTTAGATCAGACTGGCTTTTGGGTATGTCTACGGGGGGGCGGGGGGGTTGCCTTGATTGGTAAATTGTGTAGGGGATCACAATTCACTGTAGGTTGCACTACCCCTAGGCCTGTGGTCATGAACTATAGAGGAAAAATAACTAAGCAAGAGTAAGCCACAACACATGATTTTTTTTATTCGATATATTTTTTATTTATATTTCAAATGATTTCCCCTTTTCTGGACCCCTACTCCCCGAAAGTCCCATAAGCCCTCTTCCCTCCCCCTGTTCTCCCATCTACCCCTTCCCACTTCCCTGTTCTGGTTTTGCCCTATACTGCTACACTGAGTCTTTCCAGAACCAGGCCACTCCTCCGTTCTTCTTGTACATCATTTGATGTATGGATTATATTTTGGGAATTCCAGTTTTCCAGGCTAATATCCACTTATTAGTGAGTGAATACCATGATAAATATTTTGAGACTGGGTTACCTCACTTAGTATGATGTTCTCCAGCTCCATCCATTTGCCTAAGAATTTCATGAATTCATTGTTTCTAATGGCTGAATAGTACTCCATTGTGTATATACATACCACATTTTTTGAATCCATTCTTCTGTTGAGGGATACCTGGGTTCTTTCCAGGTTTTGGCTATTATAAAAAGGGCTGCTATGAACATAGTGGAGCACGTATCCTTATTGCATGCTGGGGAATCCTCTGGGTATATGCCCAGGAGTGGTATAGCAGGATCATCCAGAAAGTGACATGCCCAGTTTTCTGAGGAACCGCCATACTGATTTCCAGAGTGGTTGTACCAATTTGCAACCACACCAGCAGTGGAGGAGTGTTCCTCTTTCTCCACATCCTCGCTGAATTTTTAATCTTAGCCATTCTGACTGGTGTGAGGTGTAATCTCAGGGTTGTTTTGATTTGCATTTCCCTAATGACTAATGAAGTTGAGCATTTTTTAAGATGCTTCTCAGCCATCTGAAGTTTTTCAGGTGAAAAGTCTTTGTTCAGCTCTGTACCCCATTTTTAATAGGGTTATTTGGCTTTCTGGGGTCTAACTTCATGAGTTCTTTGTATATATTGGATATTAGCCCTCTTTCTGATGTAGGGTTGGTGAAGATCTTTTCCCAATTTGTTGGTTACCTATTTGTCCTTTTGATGGTGTCCTATGCCTTACAGAAACTTTGTAATTTTATGAGGTCCCATTTGTCTATTCTTGATCTTAGTGCATACGCTATTGGAGTTCTGTTCAGGAACGTTCCCCCTGTACTGAAGCCCTCAAGGGTCTTCCCCAGTTTCTTTTCTATTAGCTTCAGAGTGTCTGGTTTTATGTAGAGGTCCTTGATCACATTTGGAGTTGAGCTTAGTACAAGGAGACAAGGATGGATCAATTTGCATTCTTCTGCATGCTGATTTCCAGTTGAACCAGCACCATTTGTTGAAAAGGCTATCTTTTTTCCATTGGATGTTTTCAGCTCCTTCGTCGAGGATCAAGTGGCCATAGGTGTGTGGGTTCATTTCTGGATCTTCAATCCTATTCCATTGATCTGCCTGCCTGTCACTGTACCAATACCATGCAGTTTTTAACACTATTGCTCTGTAGTATTGCTTGAGGTCGGGGATACTGATTCCCCCAGAATTTCTTTTGTTGTTGAGAATAGTTTTAGCTATCCTGGGTTTTTTGTTATTCCAGATGAATTTGAGAATTGCTCTAACTCTATGAAGAACTGAGTTGGGATTTTGATGGGTATTTTGTTGAATCTGTATATTGCTTTTGACAAAATGTCCATTTTAACTATATTAATCCTGCCAATCCATGAACATGGGAGATTTTTCCATTTTCTGAGGTCTTTTTCCATTTCCTTCTTCAGAGTCTTGAAGTTCTTGTAATACAGATCTTTCACTTGTTTGGTTGGAGTTATACCAAGGTACTTTATACTGTTTGTGGGTATTGTGAAGGGTGTCATTTCCCTAATTTCTTTCTCAGCCTGCTTATCCTTTGAGTATAGGAAGGCTACTGATTTGCTTGAGTTGATTTTATAACCAGCCACTTTGCTGAAAAGCATTTGATAACATTCAGCACCCTTTCATGCTTAAAGTCTTGGAATGAACAGGAATTCAAGGCCCATACCTAAACATAGTAAAAGCAATATACAGCAAACCGGTAGTCAACATCAACCTAAATGGAGAGAAACTTGAAGCAATCTCACTAAAATCAGGGACTAGACAAAGCTGCCCCCTCTCTCCTTATCTTTTCAATAGTGTAGTTGAGGTACTAGCCCAGGCAATTAGACAACATAAGGAGGTCAAAGGGATACAAATTGGAAAGGAAGAAGTCAAACTATCATTATTTGCTGATGATATGATAGTCTACCTAAGTGACCCAAAAAAAAACTCCACTAGAGAATTCCTACAGCTGATAAACGACACATGATTTTTATTTCAGGTTCCTGCTTTGGATACATGCCCAGACTTCCTTCAATGATGGAATGTACGTCAAATAAATCCATTTTTCTCCTCTCTTCTGTTTATGAGAGTGTTTTACCACAGCAACAGAAAGGAAACTGGAACACCATGTAATAATGAGACACAGGTCTTTCTCCAGGATCCCTGTATAAAGGCCACATATGGTGGCACAAACCTGTAATTTCAACACTGAAAAATGGAGTCAGTCATGGGCTCTCTGACCAACCAGCCTAGTGTAGGTGACAATACAGGTCGATAAAAGGGAACCTGTCTCAAACAAGGTGGATGGCAGCAGTGAAAGATATCCGAGATTATTCTCTGGCTTCCATACATGTGAACACATATTTATGCATCCTACATAAATACACACATACACACACACACACACACACACACACACACACACACACACACACTCTACAAGCACATATAGGTGCATTCATTTGTAATATGTACTCAAAAGATAAAAAAAAATTGTACATTTGTCTTATAATGTTTCCTCTATACTTTCTTATGGCAATTTCATAGCTTTAGATCTTAAAATTTATGTATTCGACATAGTTTTTAGTTGACATTTTTTGTATGTTAAGAGAAGGAAAAAGTTTCATACTTCTGAACTTACCTAATTTTCCCAGAATCTATTTATTGAAACACTTTCTCCAGTGTATGATTTTGATGCTTTTGCCTAAATACATACACGTATGGAATAATTTCTGGAATCTTTATTGTAGTGACCTTCACATAACTTACCAGTTTTGCTTTACAAAATGCTACTATCTTTCCCAACTACATGTGCTTCACTAGACTAAAAACATCATCGGCTATTAGCACAAACATAGCACATGAAATAACTTTATTTAGTGTTTAACTGTCACTTCTCTCTGATTTACTATGATTATAGAGCCAGTAAAGAATATGTGAAAATTCAACTGA
The DNA here is from genome assembly GCF_947179515.1 of Apodemus sylvaticus. Lineage (NCBI taxonomy): Eukaryota > Metazoa > Chordata > Mammalia > Rodentia > Muridae > Apodemus > Apodemus sylvaticus. Next base: position 26,382,456 of record NC_067495.1, read on the forward strand.
TCACAAGAATGACATTCTTTCCCAAGCTTTAGTTGTTCAACATTTGTACTTAATATGTTTCTGATTAGAACTTTGTATCACTTTTGTAATTGTTGAGCCTGCTATGTATGCTCTTTGGTTAGTTTATCAGTTAACTATATATATTTTTTGTTAACGAAAAGCAGTGATTTTCCACCCCTGTTGCAGTGGTGATAGTAGCTTTGCTTCTAAACTAGTCACCATTGTACCTCTACTACTAATGGGAATTCAGAGAGCAGCAGATCAAAGATAGAAATCCTGCTTTGGAAAATGAAGGATGTTGCTATTTCTGAAACTACGGAAGGTAGAAAGCCATAGGAGAAGGTAAGGTTGGGTCTTTCAACTCTCTTCTGTTTGATTTATTTGACACATAGAAGATAATTATAGTCTACATGTCAAGACAAGAGAGAACCAAAGTGTCAGCATGGTTTCAGAGAAACATCCAGAAAATGACATGGGGCAAAAACATTATGTGTCTATAAAAGGTGAAACAATCTCTCTTTGGTTAGTGAGCAATATGATAATTTAAGAAATTATCACAGAGATGTTTGAGGGGGAAACTGAATTAAGGCAAAAAAAAAACCTACGTATTTGATTGAAAGTGATGATATGTGTTGTAACAAAGATTTTGAAAACAATATGACTGCTTCATGTGACACAAGAAGATGCTGAAAAGACAATGAGGATTATTGTCTTGATCCTATCACTAATAAAAATGCTTCTATTACATTTTTCGTAAAATATTTGCTCTTTGTCCCAAGGAATCTGTCTACTTTATATAAGGGCATACAAGATAAAATCTGTCACTCTTGAAAATTTCATACATGAATACAATGAAATATGATCATATTTTTAGTTCTGAATTTTAACCCATAAACAATAAAGAATGCAGGGCTCCCAAATCTCTTGAGAGAATCAAATGTCTTTTTCTAGTGATATAAAAATGTTTTCTGGCATACAATTTTTCTGACATAACCTTGTATCTTATGTAATCTTTTAAATTTACTCTAACATTAAATTTATGAATGGAATTTATTAAGAACTTTTGGGGAGTAAGGACATTATCATTATCTGATCACATCTAAGATATAGTTGAGTCTCTTAGAAATAAATCTAGGATTTTATTTTTTTCTTATCATTGGAACTGCTCAGACAGATGGATATAATTTTTTTAAAAGATTTGATGGCCTTAATACTAAGAATTATCTAGTTATAATGGCCTATGAGATGAAAGAGAATTTTGAGAACAAAAATGAGTTTAATGCTCTATTAAACCTTTCCAACTTGACTCAGGTCAAATTTAATAACTTCTAATTTCTTAGAGAAATGTTCCAATCATGTAGATCTTTCAAATCTATTTCATATAACTTTAATTCTTTTATATATTTCTTTGAATTTAGCCTAATTTAAAAATACTTGTCTTCTTTTTAAAATAATACTCTCATTTACTCTTTGGAAATTCTGTACATTTATGTGATATACTTAGATTATCCTATGTCTTTATTTAGTAGCTAGTGTATCAAAAATGTCAGAATTTAATATTTTAATGTTCTGTCACTGGTATGAAAAAATGGTTTTCAAACTGCTAAGAATCTTCTACTTCATGAAAGCTTTGTTCTTAACAAAGTTAGAAGTGCCAGTTATCTGGATGGTATGAGTGAAACAAAAATCTCTTTACTTCATGTTCTTCTATTTTTTTGAGAACCAAGAATCCCATCACTGAGATACTACTTTAAATTAAGCATCTAAGGGTATCCGGCAATATATATATATATATATATATATATATATATATATATATATATATATATATATATATATATTCTGTGGAATAAGTATCACAGTCTCCATTATCTCTAAATACATTATACATTAATGGGAAAATTGACAGTTCTCACATGAACCGCAGACTTCAGCATACACAAATGTCCACTATCTGCAAATATACAAGTGTAAATCAATGAAAAGCTAGTAATACTGTTTAGTAGACTCTAGGACAGAAATTAGATAATGATACTCCTTTCTCTTCCCAAACCTCACTGATTGATTTAATTTATATTTATAATTATAATTTATCAGAGTATGAGAAAGCTATTTATTAACTTGCTACATGTTTACTTATTTATTTTTAACATTTTATTTATTTATTGTTCATACATATTTATTACTAAGATAGATCTTTAAGGTGTCTTTGTGTCCATCTATTCTGTTTTAAAATGACAATGCTTAGGACTACTGAATGACAAAATGAAAGAAATAAGTGAATATCCCTTAAATTTGAAAAAAAAAATATGGAGTCTGGGGACAGGGCTACAGATGGTGTTTATCAATGAGCAACTAGTCCAAAATTCAACTCACCATGTGTAGCTCTCTCTATGTTTGGGCTCCTCCCATCAGCTCTAAGTCTGAGTGAGCATAATAAAGATCCTTCTTAGAAGGGGCATCAAAATGCCCATGGCTCACAGCCAATCAATAGACTGAGCAAAGGGTCCCCAGTGGAGGAGCTAGAGAAAGGATACAAGGAGCTGAAGAGGTTTGCAGCCCCATAGGAGGAACAATAATATGTTCCAACAGTACTCCCAGAGCTTCCAGGGACTAAACCACCAATCAAAGAATACACATGGAGGGATCCATGGCTCCAGCTGCATATGTAGCAGAGGATGACCATTTCAGACATCAATGAGAGGAGAGGCCATTGGTCCTGTGAAGGTTGGATGCCCCAGTGTAGGGGAATGCCAGCTCAGGAAAATGGGAGGTGGGTGTTATTAAGCGGGGGGGGGGGGGGAGGAAGATGGGATAGAGGGTTTTTGGAGGGGTAATGAGGAAAGGGAATACCATTTGAAATGTAAATAAAGTAAATATCTAATAAAATGATTAATCCCTTTTCCTCACTGTGTGTGTTTATGTATGTATGCGTGTGTGCCTGTGCATGTGCTTATGTGTAGTGTAATAAGCTTCTCTGCCAAGTCTTCTCAGAGAAAGCTGCTGATAAGATACAGCACTTCAAAATGCACAGTAAAAGAAATCAATCGAAGCCTTATTGAATAAGATTAGCGTAGAATCTCATACACCACTTCTTTGTCACCAAAGGAAAATCACACTTTCTTCATATCAAGGGCATATTAGAAACTTGATTATCATTCCTTCCTTGGTTTCAAGAAACTAGCTTCAGAGAAATTTGGTAGAAGTATCCAAAAAGGTTGAAGTTAAGGTCTGTTTTTAATCTCTGTTATACAATGACTAACCCAGGATGGTTGTGTAAGGGGTACGTTGCTGCCATGTGTAGCCAGCCCTACACATGTGAATGATGCTAAACTTTATTCCTCACTTTGGTTGTCAGTTTCTGGAGTGAAATAAGACTGTTAGCTTATTGGTTTACAAATTGACTCATGTAGTTATGTGAACTCTATTTTGATGTTCCTTTTAAAATGTTTCTAAAATCTTCAGATTTGTTTCTATCTCCCCAGAGTAAAACCACACATATCTAATACATTAACATAGATATATGTGCCAAAACAAAATAGAATGCTTAATTTTAGTTCCCATCATCAGATACATTGCTGCTTTGTAACATAACCTACATTATTGTTTCCCTAATCCTATGGTTAACAGGGAGATTATATTAAAATGCAGTCCATCTCAAATTGGATGGGATCTGAGATTCTATGTTTCTTTCTCTCACTCTCAAAATGGTAGGCATGAACCACAATATGAGGAGGGTAATATTGTCACACAGAACTGTTATCTAATCCTTAAAAATCTCAGAATATTAGGAAAAACAAGAAGAGAGAAAGCAACTGGGTAATGGAAGTAGGACTCATTTTTCTTGAAGGCACTGGACACTGGGAGCTTGACCATGCTCCAGTAACTACATGGACACCATAAATTGGGCTTTTGTGAAAAATATTTTTTGGGACAGAGAGCACAAGGGTAGGGAGAAAGACCTTGGAGGATTTGAAAGTAAGAGTGATTGGGGTGCATTATGTGAAATGCCCAAATAATCAATACAAATGGTATGTTTAAAAAGAAATATGTGATGGTCTTGATTTTTAAACAACATGAGACTGGTCCAGTAAGTGAGAAATAATTTCCTATTACTGGGGGGAAAAATCTCTCCAAATTAACAGTAGATTATGTTGTAGGCCCACAATACTGTGTACAGTTAAAGACATTAGAATGAGTTGCGATAAGCAGCCAGTGTCCTCAACATCAATTCCATTTCAGTTCCCATAAGGATAGAGATTTTTCACTCCCTCATGGTTCCTCAGGTACTGAGAAAAGATTCCTGAAGTGTGACATAAATGGACTTCGAGAAGCACTAGTGTTAGGACAAAAAAAAACCCTTTACCTCAAGGTTATTAAAGGCATTTAGAATCAACAGGAATAGGAATAGGAATTGGCAAGGCAGAATTTTCCTTCTTAATTGGGTCAGTTGATGAACTCAGGTCTGTTCATAATCATCCAAATATCCAACTGTTTAAGGCAAAAGAATACAACAGTGCTATGGTGTATCAGTGTTAAGTTGATTTGAATCAGGAAAGATGTCAAAGGAATCTTTTCTGTTATTATATTTCCCCCTCCCTCTCTCCCTCCCTCCCTCCCTCCCTCCTTTCCTCTTCCCTCTTTTCCTCCCTTCCTTCTCTTCTCTCCCCTCCACTGACAACAGAGTCTTGCTATCTCTATTGTGCAGCCCAAGCAGAGCCCAAGCAGACTCAAGCTCATGGCACACCTTCTGCTTCAGCCTTTTAGGCATTGAATACAAAATTTGTGCCATGATATTTGGCTCTGTTCAGTTTTCTTGACATAAGGAAAGGACCTTGGATAAGGAAGAAATTGGAACCTCTTGATTCTTGAGTGAAGGTATTCAATATATGTATATTAAAAAATGAGTACCTATCAAGGATTCAGAGTAGCTGCATTTCACTGACAACACTGCTATCAGATCTGGGATTATAGCTGTATGAATGTTTTAGAGAATTTTCCTAGGTAAGGGTTTCCTAAATTATGAGAGAATGTTAGATGGAGTTAGAAAATTATTGTCCATGGCCAAATGGACAGATGAATGTTTGGTTAATTATACTTACACAAATTTCAATAGTTTCAGGCTTCTTGAATTGTTTAGGTGAAATCTCTCTCCATATAGATAACTCTCTTTGGATATATTCTCAAAACTCATTTGATATAAACTACTTTTTTACTAGTACCATTAAATATTATTGTTCCATAGGTATTATTTTGAAAACGTGGCTGTTGTTAGAACTACTTCCAATTTTATCACACTATCACCTATTACAAAACATAAGTATGGAATATGGAACCATGCTTACATAATTTTTTTTCTTTTTTTATTCAATAAAATTTTTATTTACATTTCAAATGATTTCTCCTTTACTAGACCCCAACTCCCCGAAAGTCCTGTAAGCCCCCTTCTCTCCCCCTGTGGAGAGCAAAATTATTTTTAATTTGTTGCTCATTCAACTTTATAGAAATCTTGTTTTTAAACTTTATTATAATTTCAAGGTCAATATACTTTTACTGTATGATTTGATTTGAAGGATTAATAGCAGTACAAAACCTTATAATCAGGAGAGTCACAACCATTGATATTTTGAAAGCTACTTTTCAGAAATCAAAGTGCTTCCTAAATTAACTTTTTAGTTTTCACTTTAAGTCAAGATTTGTCTTTCCCATTTAGTTTATTTCATGTTCCATTTGATTATGGCACTGCTACCTTTCATTTTGGTCCATTTTTTAAATGAACCTTTGCTTGCAATTCTTTTATATATATAAAAGGTAAAATAATAGAGCTAAGAAGTATCCTCAACATCAGTAATAAATTTCAAGTTTGAAAAATGAGCTCCATTATTCTGGTTAGATATATTATTGTTACCAAAATTGTCAAAAGCTGAATTATTATTTAACTCTCTATTTCCTGACAACAGTACCAATTTATTTGCGTCTTTGTACCCTTGTTAGAGATATAATTTATGATTACTGCCTAAATGTCCTTAAATTGACTCCAAAAATTATAACTCATTGGTATTAAAATATTGAAAACCAAAAGTATATTAATATCTCTGAGAGTAGGAGATGATGACCTTTGTTGTACAGATTCATCAGAATAGCTGTATTAATCTTAGTACTTGAATAATGGTCATCATTTGGGGTGCTTTTATTGAAAATTATAAAAAGTTTTTTATAACCTTGTCTAGAAAAATGAGGTTTACATCAGATGACCTTTAGTGTTGCCTTCCAACTTGATCTCAATCCATTAGTCAGGAAAACAAGTTACCCAAGAAAGATATAATTCTGCTTTTTTCATGTCTCTTAAAATGGGTTGTTTTGCACTGATATTTGCTGAGAATTCTATCTTATAAAATCATATTGCTGATATTTAAAGGACAAATCCTGGGTTTCTGACTAGAGAGTTTTATTGATTTTCTATGATTAGGAATAAAGAAAAGATTATCCCATTCTAGTCTTTTCTTTTACAGCTGCTGTTATTTTTAATATAAATATAAAATTATATTTCTCTTTAGGACTCTTCAAGGAAATAACAGTGAATCTATGAATTAGAGGCAATAACAGTTCAGATGACTTGCCATTAGCCATGATTGCCAGATGGCTTAAGGAAAATACTATCAGATTCTCATCCTAAGAACCTTTCTATTTAATAATTGAGGCCAGGCATGTGTTATTACTACTGTTCTCCATTTAATTGCTTTTCCATTTTGATCAAACACATTAATGAGAAGAGCTATAATAAATCATGTGCAAAAACAGCAAAGTACTTAATTAACATGTGTTGCCCTGATTAATAGTAATAGAAAAGCATAGCAGTGATGAGTAGGCTCATGAGGGTATCTTCAACCAATATGAACAAACACAAGGCTGAAAGCATGAAGGAAGGCTACAACCACAGATCACAATGTCAGTAGAGTCTTCTTTCTTCTCTTTGACTCAAGATCTGTGCTTCCAGTTTAGGAGAAGAAAATAGTATATAGAAGTTGAAACTAATAGATTGTAGAGAAATTTATTGGACTGAAATAAGTATTTATTGAGTACTTATTATCAAGTAGGCAATATGCTTTTGAATGACTGCTCTATTTATCTCCCCAGCAATGCATTTCACTAGTGGTCCTCATCATGGTCATCATATAGAACAACAGTTTTCATCCTCTGGGTCGCAATCCCTTTGAAAGAGTAGAATGACCTCTTCACAGAGGTCACACATCAGATACCCTGCATATCAGATATTTGCATTATGATCTATAACAGTAGCAAAATGACAGCAATGAAGTAGCAATAAAATCATTTTAAGGTTGTGGGACACCACAACATGAGGAGTGTCAAAGAGTCACATCATTAAGAAGCTTGAGTACCACTAAGATAGAGGAAACTTAGAAATATATAGCTGTTAAAGTTTATAGAGCTATTAAATAAGGTAGGACAAATAATTTGATCCCATCACTATTTTGTTTTGGTTTGCTACAAAATGATTGCTGGCATTGCCAGCTAATTTGTAGTTATGTATGAAAAGACAGGCATATTGTAAAATGTATCCTCTGAAAATCAGCCAGCATTGAGGGAACTTTATATACACTTAGAAAATAGTTCTTATTGATTAAAACACAGCACAATATTAATTTTGACTGTATGTGAATCATAGATCAGTGTTGGAAGTAATAGTTCCTTTTATTTTGTACATTTTTAATTAAAGTATAATTACACACTCTCCCCCTTTTTCTTTTTTCCCTTCAAACTCTCTTATACCCTCCTATTCCCTCTTAAGTTGATTATCTCTTATATGATCTTGTTATACTGTGAGGGTTCCACAGTACACTGGTTAGACCATTGGTCTTATAACTCCTGTTGTATTAGTTACAATCTCTGTGGCAAAGAACCTGATAGAAGGAAGTTAAGAGTAAAGAGGTTTATTTGTTCTTATAGATTCAGAATATATAGTCCACCATGATAAGAAAGGCACAGTGGCTGAGGTGGCTGGGTTTATAATGGCAGGTGTGTGAAGCAGTTGGTTCACACTTTGGTGGAACAGAAAGGCATGGACTGGACCAGAATCATGGTTGGCCTGCGACCCTAAATGACTTGCATCCAATAATCAATCCTTACTCTCCAGGCCACACCTCCTAATGGTTCCACAACTTCTGACACACAAACACAAACTTTTGAGAACATTTAGATTAAAACCATAACAATATTTGATCTGATTACGTCTATGCATGTTTGTGTGCATATGAATTTGTGTGTGTGTGTGTATGCATTTTATCATTTCAATGTCTTTGACATAAAAAGAAATGAAAAATAACAAAAAAAGAAAATCCCTCTTAAATCTACCCTATCAACAAAGGGCATGTCCTACCTCATCTAATCTGAAGTTTCCCCAGAGTTTATAAAGGACATATTTCACAGCTAAAATAGGTTGCTATGTTCCCCCATCAGATTCATTTTCCCCCAAGTCCTTGGCTTGAAAGTCCATATCTGAAAAAAAATTCCTAAGGATTATTATCAATCATCTCCTGCTTCTAATTCACTTGCAAGTACATTGAAATAGTTGGGTAGTATTTGTCTATTCTATGTGGCATTTCTCTTATGAAGGGTTGTTATGTGTTTGAGAAAATGAAATAAACATTATTTTGAATGCCTAGAGAGAGGTGCAGATGATCAGGTATGTCTTATAGTTAGAAAAATATTCTAAAGATAAAATAATCACATAAAAAAAGGAGGCTAAAGATTGACATTTGTCTTGCCAAAAGAGTCCAAAAGTAATAAAATAAAGACTTTTCTTTTTTACTCATAGAAACACGAATCTAAGATGTTTTTTACAAAGTCTCAAGAAAGAAAGGATACACATAATGGATGAAGTGAAATGTATTTCTCCATAAAATACACTCAAGATCTGGCTTAAGGAATATAACCAAGATATCATCTCATAAACCGAGATGCTCACAAACTAGTTTATTTTTTAACAACTACATTATTTATTCTCACAAAATCTAATGAGGATAAAAGTTGCTTTAGGAATCTGATGGATGCTACTGAGACCTATTATAATCAAAAGCCCATACACAAGAATTTTCACATTTAATTTGGCAATGGAGCCTATTACAGAAACCCAGCATTACTGTGTTCTTTGGATTTTTTCCCCTCAAATTTGATGACATGCTTCTTTTGTCTATGGGCATCTATGGATCTTGGCTCTTCCATATTCTTTCTAAGCTTATCTTACAGTAAATATGTGTCTGCTTCTAATTAGGACAATAAAACAGGGAGGTTAGGCTTTATGTCTCTACATAGGAAGTTATACAAGGATGCAATTTTCTTTCATTTGTGACTAATGTGGGGATATGCTGATATTAGAAAGAAAATGATTTGATTTTTTAGTAGGAAAAAGAAATAGTTCTAAACTGAGAAAATGTGAAGAGACTCACTTTTCTCCTTCACATTTGCTAGCATGAAAATGATAGAAAACAAGAAGAAGATGTGAAGTGACACTGAGGCTTCTCTAACTTTAAAAGATTCTCTGACAGCTGGTTCTTTGAGAAAATCAACAAGATAGATAAACTCTTAGCCAGACTGACCAAAGGGCACAGAGAAAGTATCCAAATTAACAAACTTAGAAATGAAAAGGGGGATATAACAACAGAAACTGAGGAAATCCAAAAAATCATCAGATCCTACTACAAGAGCCTATACTCAACACAACTGGAGAATCTGGAGGAAATGGACAATTTCCTTGACAGATACCAAATACCAAAATTAAATCAGGACCAAATAGATCATCTAAACAGTCCCATAATGTCTAAAGAAATAGAAGGAGTCATAGAAAGTCTTCCAACCAAAAAAAAAAAGCACAGGACCAGATGGCTTCAGTGCATAGTTCTATCAGACCTTCAAAGAAGACCTAACACCAATACTCTTCAAATTATTCCACAAAATAGAAACAGAAGGAACACTACCCAATTCCTTCTATAAAGCCACAATTACGCTGATACCAAAACCACACAAAGATCCAACAAAGAAAGAGAACTTCAGACCAATTTCCCTTATGAACATCAATGCAAAAATATTCAATAAAATTCTTGCCAACCGAATCCAAGAACACATCAAAATGAGCATCCACCATGATCAAGTAGGCTTTATCCCGGGAATGCAGGGTTGGTTCAATATACGGAAATCCATCAATGCAATCCACTACATAAACAAACTCAAAGAAAAAAAACCACATGGTCATTTCATTGGATGCTGAAAAAGCATTTGACAAAATTCAGCATCCTTTCATGATTAAAATCTTGGAAAGACCAGGAATTCAAGGCCCATACATAAACATAGTAAAAGAAATATACAGCAAACTGGTAGCCAGCATCAAACTAAACGGAGAGAAACTTGAAGCAATCCCACTAAAATCAGGGACTAGACAGGGCTGCCCCCTTTCCCCTTATCTTTTCAATATTGTACTTGAGGTACTAGCTCGGGCAATTCGACAACATAAGGAAGTCAAAGGGATACAAATTGGAAAGGAAGCAGTCAAACTATCATTATTTGCAGATGACATGATAGTCTACCTAAGTGACCCAAAAACTCCACTAGAGAACTCCTAAAGCTGATAAACAACTTCAGCAAAGTGGCAGGTTATAAAATCAACTCAAGCAAATCAGTGGCCTTCCTATACTCAAAGGACAAGCAGGCTGAGAAAGAAATTAGGGAAATGACCCCCTTCACAATAGCAACAAACAGTATAAAGTACCTTGGGGGACTCTTACCAAACATGTGAAAAATCTGTATGACTAGAACTTCAAGACTTTGAAGAAGGAAATGGAAGACCTCAAAAAATGGGAAAACATCCCATGCTCATGGATCGGCAGGATCAATATAGTTAAAATGGCCATTTTGCCAAAAGAAATACACAGATTCAATGCAATACCTGTCAAAATCCCAACTCAATTCTTCACAGTTAGAAAGAGCAATTCTCAAATTCATCTGGAATAATAAAAATCCCAGGATAGCTAAAATTATTCTCAGCAACAAAAGAAAGTCTGGGGGAATCAGTATCCCTGACCTCAAGCAATACTACAGAGCAATAGTGTTAAAAACTGCATGGTATTAGTGCAGTGACAGGCAGGCAGATCAATGGAACAGGATTGAAGATCCAGAAATGAACCCACACACCTATAGCCACTTGATCCTCGACAAAGGAGCTGAAAACAGCCAATGGAAAAAAGATAGCCTTTTCACTAAATGGTGCTGGTTCAACTGGAGGTCAGAATGCAGAAGAATGCGAATTGATCCATCCTTGTCTCCTTGTACTAAGCTCAAATCCAAATGGGTCAAGGACCGCCACATAAAGCCAGACACTCTGAAGCTAATAGAAAAGAAACTGGGGAAGACCCTTGAGGACATCGGTACAGGGAGAAAGTTTCTGAACAGAACACCAATAGCGTATGCTCTAAGATCAAGAATTGACAAATGGGACCTCATAAAATTACAAAGTTTCTGTAAGGCAAAGGACACCATCAAGAGGACAAATCGGCAACCAATAAATTGGGAAAAGATCTTCACCAATCCTACATCAGATAGTGGGCTAATACCCAATATATATAAAGAACTCATGAAGTTAGACTCCAGAAAACCAAACAACCCTATTAAAAATGGGGTCCAGAGTTAAACAAAGAATTCTCACCTGAAGAACTTCGGATGGTGGAGAAACATCTTAAAAAATGCTCAACTTCATTAGTCATTAGGGAAATGTAAATCAAAACAACCCTGAGATTTCACCTTACACCAGTCAGAATGGCTAAGATTAAAAATTCAGGAGACAGCAGGTGTTAGAGAGGATGTGGAGAAAGAGGAACACTCCTCCACTGCTGGTGGGGTTGCAAATTGGTACAACCACTCTGGAAATCAGTCTGGTGGTTCCTCTGAAAACTGGGCACCTCACTTCCAGAAGATCCTGCTATACCACTCCTGGGCATATACCCAAAAGATTCCCCAGCATGTAATAAGGATACATGCTCCACTATGTTCATAGCAGCCCTATTTATAATTGCCAGATCCTGGAAAGAACCCAGGTATCCCTCAACAGAAGAGTGGATGCAAAAAATGTGGTATATCTACACAATGGAGTACTATTCAGCCATTAGAAACAATGAATTCATGAAATTCTTAGGCAAATGGATGGAGCTAGAGAATATCATACTAAGTGAGGTAACCCAGACTCAAAAGGTGAATCATGGTATGCACTCACTAATAAGTGGATATTAACCTAGAAAACTGGAATACCCAAAACATAATCCACACATCAAATGAGGTACAAGAAGAAAGGAGGAGTGGCCCCTGGTTCTGGAAAGACTCAGTGAAACAGTATTCGGCAAAACCAGAACGGGGAAGTGGGAAGGAGTGGGTGGGAGGACAGGGGAAGAGAAGGGGGCTTACGGGACTTTTGGGGAGTGGGGGGGCTAGAAAAGGGAAATCATTTGAAATGTGAATAAATTATATCGAATAAAAAAAAAGAATGACAAATAGATTGGGCCAGAAAATAAAATTCTCCCATAACATAATAATCAAAACACTAAATACACAGAACAAAGAAAGACTATTAAAAGCAGTAAGGAGAAGAGGCCTAATTAGATGAAGGCAGCACTATCAGAATTACACCAGAAATCTTAACAGAGACTCTAAAACCCAGAACATCCTGGACAGATGTCATACAGAATGTAAGAGAAGTTTTCCAACTCAGAAAAACTCTCAATCATCAAAGATGGAGAAGCCAAAATATGCCATGACAAAACCAAATTTAAACAATTTCTGTCTACTAAACCAGCCCTACAGAGAATAATAGAAGAAAAACTCCAACACAAGGAGGAAAACTACATGTAAGTAAAAGCAAGAAATTAATCTTCTCACAAAAAAACCCAAATGAACAAAGTCATACATACATTATATCACCTCCAACAACAAAAATAACAGAAACCAACAATCACTGGTCTTTAATATTTTTCAATATCAATGCGCTCGATTCCCCAGTTTAAAACAAACAAACAAACAAACAAAAACAGGCTAACAGACTGGATATTCATGCAGGATTCAGCATTCGGCTGTATACAGAAACAAACAAACTAAACAAAAACAAAAACAGAAAAACTCAAAAAACAAACAACAAAAACAAAAACAAAAAACTACCTCAGTGACAAAGACAGACAAAGTAAAAGGCTGAAAAAAAATTCTTTCAATTAAATGGTCCCATGAAACAAGCTGGAGTAGCCATTCTAATATCCAATAAATTAGACTTTCAAACAAATGCTATCAAAAGAGATGGGGAAGTACACATCACTCATCAAAGAAAAATTTGACCCAAAATGTAAGGGCACCAACATTCCTAAAAGAAACGTTATTTATTATTAAAGCTCAAAGCACACATTGAAGCCCACACAATAATAGTGGGAAACTTCACCATCCTACTCCCCAATAGAAAAGTCATTGAAACAGAAACTAAACAGAGACACAGTGAAACAAATAGAATTTATGAAACAAATAGATTTAGCAAATACATACATAACATTTCACATTAAACAAAATAATGTATCACCTTCTCAGCACCTCATTGTATATTCTCCAAAACTGACCATATATATAATCAGTCACAAACTTAACCTCATCAGATACAAAAGAAATTTTGAAACAATCTCATGAATCCTATCATATCACCACAGATTAAGGCTAGACTTCAATAACAACAAAAACAAGAGAAATTCAAAATACTCATGGAAACTGAATATTTCATTCAGGGAAGAAATAAAGAGAGAAATTAAAGACTTTCTAGAATTCAATGAAAATGAAGACACAGCATACACAAACTTATGGAACACAATGAAAGCAGTGCTAAGAGGAAAATTCGTGACACTGAACATACTTGTAAAGAAATAGGAGAGATTATACATGAGCAATGTAACAGCACACCTGAAGGCTGTAGAACAAAAAGAATCAAACATGTGGCAGAAGATGGCCTTGTTGGACATCAGTGGGAGGAGAGGCCCTTGGTACTGAAAATTTTCGATGCCCCAGTGTAGGTGGGAGGACAGGAATGGGTGGTTGGGGAAGCACCCTCATAGAGGCAGGGGAATGGGAAATGGGATAGGGTTTTCTGAAGGGGAGATCTGGAAAGGGGAAAGCATTTGAAATGTAAATAAAGAAAATATCCAATCAAAATAAAAAGGAGAGAGATACAGAAGGAACACTACCCAATACATTTTATAAAGCCATAGTTGCTCTGATACCTAAATCACACAAAGACTCAACAAAGAAAGAGAACTCTAGACCAGTTGCACTTATGCATATTGATGCAATAATACTCAGTTAAAAATTTCTAAACTTAATCCAAGAACACATCATAATAATCATACACTATGCTTTCATTCCAGAATGCAGGGATGGTTCAATATATGAAAATCCATCAACACATTCTACTATGTAAACAAACTCAAAGAAAAAAATCACATGATCATCTAACTAAATTCTGAAAATGCTTTTGACAAAATCCACCATACCTTCATGTTAAAAGTATTGGAGAGATCAGGAATTGAAGGCCAACACCTAAACATAATAAAAGGAATATACACCAAACAAACAGCCAATATTAAATTAAAGAGAGAAACTTGTACCTATCCTATTTAAATCAGGAACTAGAGACAAGGCTGCCAACTCACTCCCTAATTATTAAATATAGTACTCAAAGTTCTAGCTAAAGCAATGAGACTACAAAAGGAGATCAAGGATATACAAATTGGACAGGAATAAGTCAAGGTATACTATTTGCAGATGATATGATAGTATACATATATGACCCCAAAAATTCTACCAGACAACTTTCACAGCTGATAAACACCTTCAGTAAAGTGGCTGAAGGATATAAAATTAACTCAAACAAATCTGTAGCCTTCCATTATAGAAATGATAAATGTGCTGAGAAAGAAATTAGGGAGACAACACCTTTCACAATAGTCACAAATGGTATAAAATATCTTGATACAATTCTAACTAAACAAGTGAAGGATCTGTATGGCAAGAACTACAAGTATCTGAAGGAAGAAGTCAAAGAAGACCTCAGAAGATGGAAAGAGCTACCATGCTTATAGATTGGTAGGATTAATGTAGTAATACTAGCAATCTTACAAAAAGCAATTGACAGATTCGATGCAATTCCCATCAAAGTTCCAACACAATTATTCACAGATATGGAAAGAGCAATTCTCAACTTCATATGGAAAAACAAATACCCAGAATGTCGAAAACAACTCTCAACAGTAAAAGAAATTCTCGGCAATCACCATCCCTGACCTCAAGCTCTACTACAGAGCAATAGTGATAAAAATCACATGTTATTGGTAAAGATACATATAGGTTAATCAGTGGAATAGAATTGAAGACCCAGAAATAAATCTACACTCTTATGGACACTTGATCATTGACAAGCCAAAACCAAAAGTTTGGGAAAAAATCATTTTCAACAAATGATGCTAGCCTAACTGGTGATCTGCTTGCCGAAGAATGTAAATTGATCCATATTTATCTCCTTGCACAAAGCTCAAGTCCAAGTGGATCAAGGACCTCAACATAAAACCAGATACACTGAATCCAATGGAAGAGAAAGTAGGAAATATACTTGAACACATTGGCACAGTGGGAAATGTTCTGAACAGAATACCAGGTCTAGAATTGACAAATGGGACTCTATCAAATTCAAAAGTGTCCACAAGGCAAAGGACACTGTCAATAAAACAAAAAGGCAATCTATAGATTGGATAAAGATCTTCATTTACCCTACATCTGATGGAAGGATAATATCCAAAATATACAAAGAACTCAAGAAGTTAGACTATAAAAAATAACAACCCAATTAATAATGGGCTAAACAGAGCTGAACAGAGAATTCTCAATAGAGAAAGCTTCAACACCCTTAATCATTAGGGAAATGTAAATCAAAACGACTCTGAGATTCCACTGTATGCCAATCAAAACGCCAAAGATCAAAACCTCAAACCACAGTCCATGCTGGGAAGGATGTGGAGAAAGGAACACTCCTCCATTGCTGGTGGGATTGCAAACTGGTACAAACACTCTGGAAATCAATCTGGTGGTTCCTCAGAAAATTGAAAATAGCTCTGCCTGAAGACCTAGCTATATCACTCCTAAGAATATACCCAAAAGATTTTTTTTTACCCTTCAGAAGAACAAACACATCCTCAACTTTGTTCATAGTAGCCTTATTTCTAATAGTCACAAGCTGGATACAACTTTGATGTTCCTCAACCAAAGGATGGATTCAGAAAATGTGGTTCATTTACACAATGGAATACTATTCAACTATTAAAAATGAGGAAACATGGATTTTGCAGACAAATGAATTAAACTAGAAAATATCATCCTGAGTGAGGTAATCCAGACTCTAAAAGATGTGCATGATATATACTCATTAATAAATGGATACTAGCCACAAATTTCAGAATATCCATGAAACAACTCACAGGCCATAGGAAGCCCTAATTGTGGCTACTTGAAACCCACTTAGAAGGGGAACTAAGTAATCATGGGAGGCAGATGTAGGGGGGAACCTTGCTGGGAGAGGGGAGAGGAGAAGGGAAAAGGATGGGCAGGATCAGGTATTGGGAGAGACAGGAGGGACATCCAGAGTGCCAAGAAAATGAATCAAAATGTGAAGCAGTGGGGTTTAGGGTAGAAGGGTAACCTCTAGAAAGTCCCAGAGACCTGGGATGTAAGAGGCTACCAAGACTCCTTGGGAATGACATTAGCCAAAATGCCCAACAGTGTGGAGATGGAACCCAGTTGAGGCAAGGGATTAACGACCCATCCTCAAAATTTTTAACCCAGAATTTTCCCTGTCAAAAGGAAATACAGGGACAAAAATGGAGCAGACACTGAAGGAAAGGGCATCCAGTGACTGGCCCAACTTGGGTTCCATCCCATTTGCAGGCAGCAAACCCTGACACTGTTACTGAGGCCATATTGTGCATGCACACAAGAGCTTCACATCATGGTCCTCTGATTGGCTCTATCAGCAACTGACTGAGACAAATGCAGATACTTACAGCCAACCATTGGATTGAGGTCAGGTACCAATATGGAAGAGTTAGCAGAAGGACTGAAGGAGCTGAAGGGTATTCCAACCTCATAGGAAGTCCAACAGTGTCAACTCACCCAGACCCCTCAGATATCCCAGAGACTAAGCCAAAAACCAAGGAGTATACTTGGGTTGGTTCATGGTCCTGAGAACATGTGTAGCAGAGGACTGACTTTTATGGCCCCAGTGGGAGAGAGTGTGCCTAATCCTGTGGAAACATGATTTCCCAGGGAAGAGGGATCCTAGTGGCTGGTGTTGGTGAGGTGGAGGTGGGTGGGCAAGTGGGGGAGAACCCTATCAGAGGTGAGAGGGGAGGAGGAGATAAAGAACTCTGGGAGGGGGGACCAGGAAAGTGGGCAACCTTTGGAATGTAAATAAATAAAATAATAAAAAATAGTAATCTAGAATTGACATGCAGTATAGAATCGACATGCATTATTGTTCTATTAAATGTGATCTTATCATTGGTCAGTACATTTTCCTAATATATCAGTCTCTCACATCTTTCAGACTCATATGAATGGTCAATCAAAGTCTATTTCTTTTATCCAGAGGAGATGTACTATGTTTTTTTTTTCTGCTTGTCTATAGCTCTGCAGCATAGTATGATTTAACACACTTGGTATCTTGGGCTGCCTTGTGCAATGGTACAGCCTCTCTCTGTCCAGGTAGGTGTATAGAGTTTGAGTATAGGCAATATTATAGTCATAGCTCATAGACTGATTGTCTCCTTATCTTTCACTAAAAACCCAAGCACCTGAAAATTTAGTGGCTTCAAACTATGATTGTTTTATCTCTTCATAAATTTTAAAGGTTAGAAATCCTTGTTCAGTTCTACTAAATCATTCTCAGCTGACTTTAGCTTACGAGTTTTTTAAATAGAGTTAATCTGAGCTAGAAATTGCTAATTTAGAATAATCTCAGATGTGATAGCTGGGGTCTTTTATCTAATAATACCTAATTTGTTATTATTTTGTCATTATTAGTTATGAGTGAACTCTAGAAAATTATGGATCTAAATATTTGAATTGTAATCACTCAAAACAATTGTTCAAATTAGTATTCTTGGGTCCACCTAAGATGCATATGACATGAAAATAAATGTGAACTCTAAGGAACAGAAGACTAGTCAGGAGGGCAAAGAAGAGGATAGACTAAAAGATGGACTCGGAGGAAGATTAATATAGTCAAAGTACATGATATACTTGATAGAAAGTGTCTATATGAAACCCAACATTATGTACTGAGAATATACACCAATAAAAATTCCATATAAGGTAATAAATAATTTTGTACCCAAATTACAAAGAGACAAGCATATGCATAAGCAAAGATTGAAAAAAAATATGTTAAGGAAAAGGAATCCTAACTATACAGTGTTCCTTTATTATGATGAAATTCCCAAGAAAAACAGCTTCTATGAAGGAAGGGTTTAATTTGACTCACATTTTCACAGGCTTCAGTGGATGGGCACTACGTTTTTTTTCACCCCTGGGATTGGGGTAAAGAAAGTATCATATTACAGCTTAGAACAGCTGCTGATACTGACTTTGAGGCACTTGAAAAGCAGGGAGATAGGTGGGGCTAGAGCCCAAACATTCTCTTCAGGATCACTCATCCAATGTTGTAATTTCCTCTAAATAGCTCTTACATAGGAATGGTTCCAGAATCTGCAGAAAGAAGGGGAGGCTTAGAATGATGACTTTGGATGACGTTTAAGGTGAGCCATAGCATAGGTATTTTCTACTCTAAGTTTTCCAAATGCTGACACTGACTCTTATATTTCATGACTCAGTCATATAATCTGGCTTCTGCAAAAAATAGTTCCAAGAAGTATACTCCTAATGTATTTATCCAAACATTTTTTTGTTTATTCATTCATATATATTTGAACAGGTAATGCCGTTTCACTTATACTTAATATATACCTCTTACTAGCAATTCCATGGTACTAATGTTTCTCAGAACTAACACTTCTTGTATGAGAAAAAAACATATGGGTTGTGAAAAAGAATATAAAACTATTTTTCTAGTTTCAGCTGTTATTTTTGTTTGTTGCATGTTCATGTATGTGTATGTACTGTGTGTGGTGGTGGTGGTGGTAGTAGTGTTTGTGTGTGTGTGTGTGTGTGTGTGTGTGTGTGTGTGTGTGGTGTGTGTGTAAATGCCAGAGGTAAATAGTAAGCCTCTTCTTTAATTTCTATCTACCTTATTTGAAACGATGTCTTTCACTGAACCCAGAGGTCACCAGTTTGACTAGACATGTTCCCTTCTCCTCACTAGACCTAGACTTTTAGGAACATGCTGCAGCACTTTTATGTGGCTTTTATGTGGTTGCTGGTGATCCAAACGTGGGGTCCCAGGCCCACAAGGCAAGCAAGATCTTGAATAATCCATCATTTCAGCTGAAATCTTGTCTTAAAGAACAACTTTCTGAACTTCTCCACCCATAGTTCCCGATTCAGTAAAACATAACAAGTTCTCAGACAAACTCTGTTGCTGTGAAGGCTACAGTTTGAAGATTATTATTATATATTCCAATATCCTTTAATTGGTTCAAAATATGTAAAACAACAGCAACAACTATAAAAACCCCCTAAGTATCCTGACTTTTACTGTTGGTCTCTCTAACCATATTGGCATCACTTCATACTTTGTACTGCTTTCTGACTTCATTTCTGCCTTCTACTAGCTCAGAATTCCACTTGTATTTTGTAATGAACATTTTTGGATTCAGTTGGTGTTCCCCCAGATCCTGCCAACTGTAATCCAGCCATTGTCTTACTGGCATTTTTCCCAACTGTGATGCTAAAGCTGTTCTTTTGGGTCCTCTTTTTTTTCCTGTCTAGAATGCAGTAAGATGGCTCATATTCCAGTTTAAGGATGCCGTTTGTTCTATGAAACTAACAGTGTTGTCCTCTCAGTGATAGCAGACCCATCTCTCAAGTTATTTTGATAAAATCAATCATTTTTTCTGGGATGGCCTCAGCCTGATCCTCCTAGCCAGGGGGAAAAGAAAAAAATGTGTGTTAGTGTGCTATATGCTATTTGGAAAGTGACTATGATAAGCAGAGAGTAAAAGATTCTTGGAAATTTTATATATGTGCTGGGAACTCCATGATACAATAATTTATTTTATTTCTTTTTCTCCTCTCAAGGCATAAATGTAACTTTTGGTCTATTTATCCTATCTGTTTTGTCCTAGCTATGAAAAAGGGCAGGAGGAATGATACAGAGATAAATGTAGACTTCCTTCAAATTCTATGCTACTCAAGTCACCAATGGAACGTATTAAATTGTTTAATTAAAAATGAGAGGGAGCTTATTCCTATAGTGAGAACTCTGAGTTATTGCCCTATTGTAGACAGCCATATTCTCCTGGTAATGATAAATGACTAATCCCTTGGACACTTTCAAGAAAAATATAATTTTTGAATTGTATATTATCAGATAAGTTCTCTCCCATGCTCATAGCTGAGAGATTCCTTGAAGCCAGAATGATGATCTGGAGATTATTAAAGCTGATAGTAAAATCTCCCATTAACATTTCTAAGTCAAAATAAACCTACTTATATCTATAATTTGCTTATTTAGTGGATAGACCCAGATCCCTGAATTCTTATTTAGAGCACTGAGCAGTTCAACTTCTTTTCTGAGAAAATTTTGGACTTAGTGCTCAGGTCCATCTGGAATCACTTCCATTTAAATACAGACTATTTTTATCTATGTGTGAATAGTTAATTTTCAAATTCCCAGTCACAGTTAGGCAAGAAACTCTAATTAAACTCAGCAGCTACACACAAAATGAAACCATGAAAGTAGGAAGGGGACTTGTTGAAAAGAGAAGAGTCTCAATGAGAGAGGGAGAGAATGACAGAGGAGAGAAACAGTATGCACATGGTGGTGGAGAAAGCGAAAAATGATTAGAATTCATTGTATCAATGTATAAAACACTGAACAAAAAATTAATAATCTAAATATTTATTTAACTTTTCCATAGAGTCATCTAAAATCAAAAGCACATTATTGACAGAAAAAAATATACTTGGCAAATATTCCTTCAAGAGTTTTGCTTTTTGAACTGACAGAAATTTGGTCAAAATCATGGTTAATACCGGTTAGGTTTAGAGGAGACTCTAGATTATCCCCCAATGATTTAAAGCCTTATTTGTAGCCTTAATCAAGCCTTATATCTCCTGATATCAATGCAATCAAATAGCATTATTGTGGCCACAGCAGAATCCTTCCCTGACATATCATTCCACTTTCATTTAAATGGTAACTTCTGGTAACCATATTCTGTTGTATATAACCTTTGCTACACATGTACAATTGATGTGTCTAGACTTAACTTGTGACCCACACCAGGTTAAATACAGGGCCTTACCTGAAAATTTGGAATTAGGACTGATATTCAAGTATCTACTAGAACTACTAACATAAAAGGAGGTAAAAAATAAACTACAATGGATGTATGATATATTTTTCAGTATACATTCAACATCAGAGAAGTACAGAGGAAAAAAGTGGAGAGAGGAGAGATGATAAAGTTGGAGGGATATAAACAATGCCTTTAAGCCCTCTAAAAACCATTTCCTTTTAGTAGGAATTATTGAATTTTTCCTTATTTTAGTTTAAATCCACTAAAATTTATTTTTGTTCTGTAAATGCATGGAAAAGAGTTCAAAGTAGTATGAATACCTTCTCCAAACTAATGTCTATTTCCAAGCCACAGAATCCTACTAAATGTAACTTAATTTTTCATGGACACATGTGAAAGTACACCATTTGTTTTATTAATGAATTAAAATATAGTATTCGTGTGTGTGTGTGTGTGTGTGTGTATGTGTGTATGTGTATAATACATTTTATCATCCAAAGGATTCCCTTCCTAACACTTAAGATGAATATTTTTTCTTTGTTTGGTTTTTTTTTTTTGAGACAGGGTTTTTTGTATAGCCCTGGTTGTCCTGGAACTCACTCTGTAGACCAGAAAAATGCATATTTTTAAAGAAATCAATTCCTAGTTTGTGGCAGATTTATAATTGATACTGTTTCTTCTCTTAAGAAAACTGACTCAATCCTAGCATCAGTCAATAGTTGACTGGCTAGGGAGTGGGGCATGATAGTACCCACCCATATGCACTGGAATGTTAACTGGTTTGATATTATGCAAGTCTTATGCAGGCAATCACAGCAACTTTATTTTGTGAGTCCAGAAGTCACTGTGCCACACTGTCCTTTTTCTATTATAGCTTTTTCCCTCCCCTCCTCTGAGGAGTTGCCTGAGCTTTGGGAACAGTATTGTGATATAAATGTCCTGTTTGTAGCTGAATAGCTGAACACTCCATAGATACTTACTCTCTGCACTTTGTCCAGTTATGAGTCTGTATTAACTGTTTTTCTACACAAAGAAGCTTCTCCGATAAAGATAAAAAGCTGCAGTAATCTACGTGTATAGGGATGCATATTTAGAAGGCAGTTTGACACTGTGTTCATTATATAACTAAGAGCGGTAACTTCGTTACTAGTTTTCTCCAGTATTTTTTTTTTTATTTGATATAATTTATTTACATTTCAAATGATTTCCCCTTTTCTAGCCCCCCCCACTCCCCGAAAGTCCCGTAAGCCCCCTTCTCTTCCCCTGTCCTCCCTCCCACCCCTTCCCAGTTCCCCGTTCTGGTTTTGCCAAATACTGTTTCACTGAGTCTTTCCAGAACCAGGGACCACTCCTGCTTTCTTCTTGTATCTCATTTGATGTGTGGATTATGTTTTGGGTATTCCAGTTTTCTAGGTTAATAACCACTTATTAGTGAGTGCATACCATGATTCACCTTTTGAGTCTGGGTTACCTCACTTAGTATGATGTTCTCTAGCTCCATCCATTTGCCTAAGAATTTCATGAATTCATTGTTTCTAATGGCTGAATAGTACTCCATTGTGTAGATATACCACATTTTTTGTATCCACTCTTCTGTTGAGGGATACCTGGGTTCTTTCCAGCATCTGGCAATTATAAATAGGGCTGCTATGAACATAGTAGAGCATGTATCCTTATTACATGGTGGGGAATCCTCTGGGTATATGCCCAGGAGTGGTATAACAGGATCTTCTGGAAGTGAGGTGCCCAGTTTTCGGAGGAACCGCCAGACTGCTTTCCAGAGTGGTTGTACCAATTTGCAACCCCACCAGCAGTGGAGGAGTGTTCCTCTTTCTCCGCACCCTCTCCAACACCTGCTGTCTCCTGAATTTTTAATCTTAGCCATTCTGACTGGTGTAAGGTGAAATCTTAGGGTTGTTTTGATTTGCATTTCCCTAATGACTAATGAAGTGGAGCATTTTTTAAGATGCTTCTCCGCCATCCGAAGTTCTTCAGGTGAGAATTCTTTGTTTAACTCTGTACCCCATTTTTTAATAGGGTTGTTCGGTTTTCTGGAGTCTAACTTCTTGAGTTCTTTATATATATTGGATATTAGCCCTCTATCTGATTTTTTGAAAGAAAGTAGAACACGGATTGTTTGAAATTCAATTTAGGCTGGTTCTGGTAATTGAAGTACCATTAATTCAGGAACATCCACAACATGGCCATGTCCTCTGTCTCATGGATGACAGTAGAAATACAGGAAAGAATTGGAAAAAATGAAGAAGTAGGTGGAAAGGAAGAGGAAGAGCAAAATACAAGTAGGTAAGAGAAATAAGACTCAAGTGGAAAATGTAATGCTAAACTTGGTTCTGAACCATGGAAGAATATTCACTCTTTCATTTATCTTACAGAAATGTATTGAGTGCTTAAAAGGGATTCCACTGGAAGCTGAATAGCAAAGATACAACTTGCTCTCAGTTTTCCCACCATCACTCACAGATCAAAATTTAAACTGTATTTAACTGACTCAAATTTAATAGTGGAGCCCTGGGATTTTTCATTATTGTTATTGTTCCCATTTGTTTGCTTAAAATCTAGTTTTCACTGGGACTTCAGGTTTTATTTCTAGTCTATGTTGCCAGATTCCACTTTTTACCTAGTAGCCTAATTAGTCCCAGGGTGGTCTCTCTCAGCCTTCACTAAGCCCTTGGTATTTACTGGATTCTCCAGCCAGGAATAAGTCCATGTCAGGCCTGAATCTGATGGGTTAGCTTGCTGAGGCCAATGGCAACTCAAGAGATGGAGATAGACATTTGGCATCGTGAGTTAGCAGGGCATGCATAGGAGCAATTTGAAATGAAGATCCATGAGATCTTTCACAGTTTGACAATGTTTTCGCTGGCGGGAGAAGTGAAGCCTGTGCAGAAAAAAATGAATGGAAGTTAGAAAACCACCCAATCTTCATTACTAAAACACTATTGCATCTTTTCACTGGATATTCTAATAAGCCAATTATATGTTGAAAGTAAGAGATTTTCTTGTCATGTGGAATTTCAATGAATTCCATGAGATCTATAAAAATTCTGTTATCACTTCAGAGCCTGAAGAGTGATTATGTTGGATCAGCATATCAACAACACATAAGTGCAAACACAAAGAAGTCCTTGGCACCGAACTTCTCTTACAGTCCAGTGACATTCATGTATACCTATAAGTCAGTGTTAACATTGACTAACGTATCACACTGCACTGAGTATGACTTTGCTAAATTGAATGTGAAAAAATCCATAAAAACATCCTTTGATTTTATAGACTTGAATGTACTTAAAATGAATATAAATACAAACAAAAACACCAATTAGGACTAACCGTTAGGCTTAATTATGTGTCCCAGATTTGTGTGAATGTCATATATGTGATATGATACCCCACTGTTGACAGAGGGAAATCTTTCTCTGACAAGAGAAAGGTAAATGGAACTGCAGAATCTTGTTTTTAAAAATTTATTTGTTTTTATCCTTTAATCCTTTTTTACAGTCCAGATTACATCCCCTTCCGGTCTGCCCCCTGACCACTCTCCATCCCATACCACCTCTCCACCATCTCCAAGAGGATGTCCCTACCCCATCCTCATCCCACCAGGCCTCCCCACTCCCTGGGGCCCCAAGTCTCTTGAGGGTTAGGTGCATCTTCTCTGAATGAGGCCAGACCTGGCTGTCCTCTGCTGTATGTGTTTTAGGGGCCTCATATAAGCTAGTGTACTGCAGAATCTTAATATGTCTTCCTTGATGGAATGTAAATGTTTAGGCAACATATTATACATGAATTTAAGTAAGGATGCCCAATGAATTATTTCCTGAAAATCATTTTTTTCTGGCTAAAATAGGGTATGGGTGGAAGTGGATATATGTGTAGTGTACATAATGAACTGAGGAAGCCACTCCATTTATAAATAAGAATATTATTGTGTTATTACTTTAATCTAAGGGAAATCCTAATCTGTTCAAATTAATCTTCAGAGTCATGTTCTGAAAATTCAAATTCTTGAGCATGAGAAAACAAGTAGGACAAATATCATATAAGCAAAAATTCTTTCAGCTCAATTTGTTTAAGGTAACTATTGTTATAGGGCTATATTGAAAAATAATGTTTTCTTATAGAATTTTAGAATAATGAGCAAGAAGTATATGAAAACTCACTGGTCATAGATCACAACAAAGCTAAGTGTTGTGTGGCTTTCTCTGATTGTAAAATCGCATTGATAAGACTGAAATAAAATATAGGGCACCTTGACAAGGCATCCTCAAATTTGAAAGCCTTGATGTTGAACATGTTGCCATAAGATTTTTTTATCATCATAATCCTTATGTCATGTTCCAGTTGTAAAGATGAGCACTTTATTGTCCAGAGTACATTTAATTCTCACATAAATCCCATGAAGTAGATATTAATTTCCCCCTTTAAAGCAGAACTTATTCTTAGAACAGAAAAATATGTATCTCTAAAACACAAATAATGCCATCTTTGGTTCCCTTCTTAATAGAGCATATTTAAAAACACAAGAACAATCTGTTTTCTAAGTTACTGCTTGAAAGCACTATTAGATAGTGGTTTAAAAATCCTTTACCTGAATAGTCATGGAAGCTCCCAGTTCTCAGATTGGTAGTATACAATCATACTAAAGTGCTCTTTTGTTTCTGACCATTTGTTACTACAATAAATAGTAGCACTCATTTTCTTAACTGGACATCAAAGAGGTATCTAGAGACCCAAATTAGATGATGATCTGGGAGCTAAACAAACTGACTGCACCCCTAAATACCTCCTGGATTAGTTTGGTCATTTAATCTAACCAGTCTTTAGTTTTTTTTTTTTTTTTACTTGAAACTGGTAAGAAACAATATACTAATTTAATAGGTTTGTAATAATATTACTAGGGATGCTGCATGCAATCTACTATCATAGGATAAATGTTAGCTCTTATTATCAGACTACAATATTTATCTCTTACAACTAAATTGTTCCCCAGAAATTACAATTGGCCTTTTGCCATGTCCAACACCATTAGCTTCTAAGTCTGTCTCTCTGTGATAATAAACTATTTAATGGTAGATGTCTGGCAAAATTGCCGTTTTTATGAGTGAGAACTCAATGATGTTTTAGTGCATAAAATTATGTGGGTAACTGGCAGACCTTTTACTTCAGACCTTAGACAATTTTGCAATCATCTAACAAGTTTCAAAAGTGAAGTCATAGTAATATAAAGTAACTACTATACTCAATTTATGATGTAAATCAGAAAGGACCTACATATTCCATAAGGGCACTCTGTATATGTTACACCTTTTACTGAGGAAGAATGTCAATTTAGAATAGGTATTGGTTTCCTGCTGGTCAGTACATTGTGTTTTTGTTGTAATCTAAAAAAAAGTCAATAATAATGGATACTGCTGGCAAAAATATATTAGCAATATCTCAACTGAGTGGGTAGTAGGATTCAGGGATAGCTTTTTGAGTCTTTAAAAAACCAAGTGGTAGTAAATAGACATGGTTGTTGGAAAGTCTTTGATAACACATTCATTATAAATCCAGAAAGGACAAAAGCGCTGCTTGTGTAGCAACCACAAAGATTAATATGATGTTGATAGTGTTAACCTGAACATCAAATACTTGGTACTGACTTTGCAGACTAAGACACACAGAGAGCCACTTTATCATGTTAGTGATGGGGTCTGTCATCTCTTAAAGGCTCCTAGTCGATAAGGTCATGTCCAACCATCCATCTTGAGGACTGATGCAATTAAACAACTTTTGGAAAGCTTTTCACAAGAGAGAATAATGATTATTTTGGTAAATACCTAACGTTTCATCCCAGGAGCTCAAATATTTTGTTTCCACGTATATCTAGGTCTCTACCACAAATATCCAGCCTTGGTCTCATGCCAAGGCAGCACTTATTCTTTCAAATACTGTCTTCTTGGAGCCATGCTGTTATAGCAACATTGTTTCTTTTGATTATTTCAGAAGGTAAGAGTCTCTACTGTTGTATATTCCCTTCCTAACAGTCAAGACTGTATCACCTTCTGAAATAGTTTCTTTCCTCTCTAATTCATTATTTAACAGAGTAACCTAGAATTTATCACTTGAAGATGAAGTTATTTTTAAGTGCCTATAGAATATACTCAACCAGATTGAATTTTATATTCATAGCTCAAAATTGAAGGAAAGGGACTCTTTAGTAAACATAGACATACTACATCAAATCTTGTACTGTGCATTCTGTGTGTAATAGATGAACTTTAATAACATATGTAATCTGTTCTAGAAATTTCTCAACCAACAAATCGCAGGCTTTTTTCTGTGTAACTTGCATATACTTAATATGTACAATGTGATATTTTAGTGGACTTACATGTAGTGAAATGGTTACCACAGGAAAAATGTCCTAGGATATGTATCATTTCACATTCTGGCCTTTTTTTTTTCTGAGAAAACCAAAGATCTACTCTTTGGTCACATCTATAGGAAGCAACAAATTTATTAATTATGACTCTGCTGTCCTACTTTATATCCTAGCTTTGCTTAATTACCAACTGTCCTCTGATATACACCTACATCTCCCCATTCTTCCCTTTCATATATCAAAGGATAACTTACTTTCCTGTCTATACCCCTAGTAAACACTTTATTTTGTATTTCTGTATATTTTATTTTAAGTGAGATTATGCAGTCTCTCCTTCTGCACCCTGCACCTGACTCATTTCACCAGTCAGATCTAACTTTTTGTATCTTCCTGAAATTTGTGAAACAGAGTCACACTCAATATGCAATCATAGATGACCTTAAACTTGAAATCTTTCTGCCTCCGCCACCCAAGTGTTGGGATTAGAATGTTCTGGAACCAGTCCAAGCTCAAATTTTAAAAGTTTTCATTTTTTGTGGGCCACTCTAGGAATCAAACTCAGAGATGCTTCTTTCTTAGGCATCCTCTCTACCACCAAGGCACAATCACAGTTCCAAAGTCCTCTTCTTTAAACACTCATCTTCTGTACTGCACAATGGATTCATCAGCAAATATCTTTCTCTTCATAACATACTTGGAATCTCACATCATGCAATCACTTCTATATCTGTCACCATAGTCTCCTTCTATCATCTCCTCTCTGGGTTTTGTATTGGCTTCAAAACTACTCTCTTTACCTCGTCTTGTATTATAAAGGTCTCTGGACAATGAGGCTTCAGAGTTATGCTTTAAAGATGCAAGTCAGGTGGGACAGTCTCTAGATAGTCTTTTCCTCAGTCTCTGTTCCACACTTTGTCTCTGTATCTCCTCCTGTGAGTATTTGTTCCCCATTCTAAGAAGGACCAGAGAGTAACCATATTTCTTTCTTCTTGAGCTTCATTTGGTCAGTGAATTGTGTCTTGGGTATTCCAAGCTTCTGTGCTAATATCCAATTATCAGTGAGTGCATGCCATATGTGTTCTTTTGTGATTGGGTTACCTCACTCAGGATGATATTTTTTGGTTCCATCCCATTTGTCTAAGAATTTAATGAATTCATTGTTTTTAATAGCTGAGTAGTATAGTTAAAATACCCAGACACTATTGTGGATGGCAACAAATGCTTGCTGACAGGATCCTGATATAGCTGTCACTTGGGAGGCTCTCCTAGTGCATGAAAATTACAGAGGGAGACACTCTCAGCCAGCCATTGAACTGAGCACAGGGTCCCCAAATGGAAGAGCTAGAGAAAGGATGGAAGGATCTGAAGGGGTTTGCAGTGCCATAGGAAGAATAACAATATGAACCTCCCAGTACCCCCAAAGCTCCTGGGTAATAAATCATCAACCAAAGAGTACACATGGAGGGACCCATGGCTCCAGCTGCATATGCAGCAGAGGGTGCCCTTGTTGGCCATCAAGGGGAGGAGAGGCCCTTGATCCTGAGAAGGCTAGATGCCTCAGTGTAGGGGAATGCCAAGACAAGGAAGTGGGAGTGGGTGGATTGGTGAGCAGAAAGAGCAAGATGGGTGTACTGGCTAGTTTTGTGTGTCAACTTGACACAGGCTGGAGTTATCACAGAGAAAGGAGCTTCAGTTGGGGAAGTGCCTCCATGAGATCCAGCTGTGGGGCATTTTCTCAATTAGTGATCAAGTGGGGG
This sequence comes from Apodemus sylvaticus, assembly GCF_947179515.1. Classification (NCBI taxonomy): domain Eukaryota; kingdom Metazoa; phylum Chordata; class Mammalia; order Rodentia; family Muridae; genus Apodemus; species Apodemus sylvaticus. The sequence goes on from NC_067495.1 coordinate 26,412,149, forward strand.
AGGGCCCCTTGTGGGTGGTACCATCTCTGGACTGGTGCTCTTGGGTTCTATAAGAGAGCAGGCTGAGCAAGCCAGGGAAAGCAAGCCAGTAAGGAACATCCCTCCATGGTCTCTGCATCAGCTCCTGCTTCCTGACCTGCTTGAATTCCAGTCCTGACTTCCTTTAGTGATGAACTGCAACGTGGAAGTATAAGCTGAATAAACCCTTTCCTCCCCAACTTTCTTCTTGGTCATGATGTTTGTGCAGGAATAGAAACCCTGACTAAGACAATGGGTTAGGGAATTATCTGGGGGTCGGGGGAGCCAGGAAATGGGACAACATTTGAAATGTAAATAAAGAATATATCTAATAAAAAAAGAAAAAATACATGCAAGTCAGGCCATGTTACTCCTCTACTGAAAATCTTCTAGTGTCTTCCATATTATTTCATGGTTGTCTCACTGCACTCCTCTAACTGTATCTCCTGCTTTTTCCTTGGATGATTGGTTAAGAACAGAGTGTTATATTTTTTTTTTGCATTATATAAAAATACAGTATTTTGTGTGTGGCTATTTTCTTTTAACAGTATAATGATGAAGATACTTGCATTATATCATTATTAGAAGGATTGATAGAATAAAAAGGAGGAACTGGAACTGTGTTCACATACACAATAGAAAGGATAGATAAAAATATAGAAAATAGATAAACAGTAAATGAAAAGAGAGAGCCTGAAATAGTTTTCATGTATAGAAAATTTGGCACAGGAGATCAGAAATTAAATAATAAATCTGCTCAATACTGCATGAAAAATGAAATAATTTGATATTGCCTTATACAAATATTCTAACTAATGAAAACATGTAATAGAATTTTATTTATATAATATCAAAAACATGAGGAATGAAATAAAATTTTTGTAGATAAATTGTCATGAAGGTATACAAAGTAATACAAAGTAATAAGCAGAAAATTCAAAGTTATCCTTAATTTTGTGGTGGGGTAGGATACATGGAATCTACATGAGCATTGAGAAATTTCAGATATTTGTGTTATAGTATCTTACTCTGGGTTGTATAATACATGGATAGACATACTGTTTGTATTGTGTAAACTACATCCTTTTTATACCAATACTATATTAAATAATATTATGATGCTCGTGACTGGGAAATTTTTCTTAGAACTCTTCTTAGGGTTCTATTTCTGTGAAGAAACACCATAAGCAACACAACTCTTATAAAGGAAAACATTTAATTAAGACTGGTTTACAGTTTCAGGTGTTTATTTAGTCCGTTATCATCATGACAGGAAGTAAGGCAGCACACATGCACACATGGTGCTGAAGGACCTATATCTTGAGTTTTACATCTTTATCTTCAGGCAGCCAGGAAAAGACTGTTTCACACTGGACAGAGCTTGAGCACCAGGAGACCTCAAAGCCTACTGCCTACATAGTGACAAACTTCCTCTAACAAGGCCACACCTCCTAATAATCCTACTTTCTATGGCCAAACATTGAAACACAAGAATGTAGAGGAAGGTGGCAAACCATTTCAAGCCACCACAACTGTGTTGCTTCTTGTAGTAATCACAAAAGTGTGTGTTTTATTTAATCTTAATTTAAATTATATAAAATCAAATTTCCAAATCATATTGTCAAAGGTGAAATATTCAACAAACCTACAACCATTATTGTTAACATATCAGATACTACAGATTGTTTGAATTCTCAGTTCTAGAACATTCTTATCTCCATAGATTACATACTGTTTTTAATCCACTTTTTACAAATAAAGAAATTGATTGCCTTTCTGTTCAAAATATTTCTACAGTTCTGTCAATATCATCAGTAGGAGATGGAGCAAAGATTTACTTCCTAGGGATTTTGTTGCTACTCTTTGTTAGAGGAAATGTCATTAACAAATTTGTCAGAGTTTATATTTCAGCTCATTTAACTCATCAAGTGCCAGCATGAGCCTGCTTATTTTTCAGCTTTAGGAAGTCAACAGACAACTGGTTTCTAGGCATACAAGTTCAATTTGTGCCAACAAGATTGTGAGCAGCATTCCATTTGCCAAAAATATCCATTGTGAATTTTTTTTAAAGCTACGTCTTCTCCAAGATAGAATACTCAAATGAGCAGTGGCCATCCAGAGAGAGAGATACATGCTGCAGAGAAAGAAAAGGGTATTCTTGTCTATTCTGTAGCTATTTTTCCCACCAAGTACACATTGCCAAATCTGATTAGTTTAGATCCTAGGGCTTTAATGAGTATCTGGCCATGTGCTCAAGAGTCAAACATGTGTTTCTTTTCCTGTTTCTCTTGCCTCTGTGGAGTAGAATCTGATGTTAGGCTGTGGATTTCTTCTTTCGTTTTCTACTACATGTACACCTGAAGGCTCTAAAGCCTGGCTTCATATTTGTAATATGGCTGACATGAAAGTAGTGAAAAATGTGAAAGTGGGGTTTGCATTTGAAGAAAGAATAAGCTCTCTTTCTTTTCTTGTGGGTCTAAGCCACAGATTTCTGAGAGGCTTCATAGAAACCTTTCTTTGGTATTTTCAGTAGCGAATGACAACCTCTTCCTTATCACTATTGTGGGTATCTTTAGACATATCAAGGAGAAGAAAGGAGGTGAGCCTTCAAGATAAAATTCAGGTGATGTTTTATCCTTTGGCCACATTTTTATTAAATAGTACTCGAATTCTCACCAGAACCCTCAAGAGAGATTATGAGGAATTGAAGATGAGGATGGAGTTACAAATGTAGCAGTCCTGTGTTTAGTTAGAGCTGGCTCTCGTAGGTCCTAGAATCCCTGATAAAATAGGAGTTTCCCACCTCCGTAGTTACCTAGCCATGTAGGCATGCTAAAGTAGGAGGGATGGAGTTGCTTTCTGTCTGAGCCCAGGCCATTAAGCATATGTCTATCTTTCCTGGCAATGTTTCATTTCAAAGTTATGAATGTTTACATGAGCTAGAGAGAAAACTCTCTTTAAAAACACCATTTAATAATTAAAAGTTACTTATCAGCAAGATGCTTTTGTCTAATGATACTACTAACAAGAACTCATTGATGCAAAAGCAATGAAAACTCTAAACTGATTGCACGTTTTCATAACAGCAACAGGAATATTCTCAAAATAATATCTGCTTTATCAACCAAAGTAACTTGAATTCTAGCCTCAACAAAGAAGGCACACTGCTATATTTTGATAATAAGCTCAGATTTTGTTGTTTTTACACTTCGTATTCATTTGTGTTATCATTCACTGTCTAAATCATTGGTGTCAAGTCTGTGCATTATGGATGCTTAGGAGCTCAATATACTGTATATAAATGGCCTTTAATCATTTTTGATCCACAAGTACTGTATGCATGCTGAATAAAAAGATCTGCCTGTATATGGGCTGCTAAATTTAGATATCTGCACATGCTGTGATTAATCAAGAACAAGGCCTTGTAAAATTCTTATTAAATATGTACTCAATTTTCATCTCAGTTCAAGTATTTTCTCAATCAACTAATCCTAGGAATATAAGTAAAAATCACGATAATTTGTTTTTTTCCCGATAATATAAACAGTTCTCCATACTGCATCCCAAAGCTCATCAGTATTATACAACCTTGTTTTACATCACATGGCGTTAGGTCCTCTCTTACTACAGATTAATATATGAAATTGATTATAATACAATTTTTAAGCAACAGGAGCCACCCACTCCTGATAAGAGACCTTCAACAATCCCTACAACAGCTTAGAAAATATGCCTGAGTTCTTGACAAAGGAAACAGAAAAAAACCCTTTCAAAACCTGAATCATAAAACCCTCTGTTTATCTAAAATGACTACCTACTTCCTGTTCTCCCCAAACTCCACAATTTATTTTCAAACATAAGGAAATGAAAAGACCTAGAGGGAGCACAAGAGATGTTAGGCATGTAGTCTCTTACCCAGATTTTATTTGATAGTGATTTTTACTTTCTTAGATATTGTTGGAATAGGCAAAGTACCCAGCTAACCTAATACTCAGCATCTTCCCCTTTCAAAAAAACCCTGCTACTCATCTTCCTATGGCTAAAGTTGTATAAAGATTGGCAGACAGCTCCCATTCCTTCAGAGTCTGCAGTATGTCAAATATCCCTGCAGTTCTGGTTAAATGGGCAACTTTATCTGTTCTTCTTCAGTGAACTGAGATTGAATTCATTGGGAGGTGCAGGGGCAGCCAGCAGGGAGGTGACAAAACTGGTGACCACTCAGGCTTCAGTCCTGAGATGAAAAGCTATGATGTGATGACTCATTCCCATGTAACAAATTGTTTCCACAGTGAAATTAATTGGAAGACTGGATAAAAATACATTCTGATATGTATCTTTTACTTAAAGTTTAAATGGCAAAGACAAGCAATTTTCCTCAAAATAAACTCCTTTTGTATAATGAACTCCTTCAGCTCACTTCTATTTAACAGTTTTCACCTCAAATTTTAGTTGATTAGCCTGAAAAATCCATGTTTCTGCTAATAACTTGGAGGGGGAAAAGTGAATCAGGGAATCCGTGGCTGGGTCAAACGACAACATAAACAAT